>NC_053491.1:101662681-101962681 GCF_905171775.1 Rana temporaria | reverse complement strand
TCAACACAGTCAGTGTTGATGGGGAAATGCCTCCAACAACGCTATTGTGTTCTGCCGGCAGTGGGGACGCAGGGAGCCTTCCTGGTCAGCAATACACAATGATTACTGCTAGCAGCTATAGCCGTCGGCAGTAATCGCATGTAATAAATCTGACAGGCTGGTTGTACCCAAAATCAATGTACAATCAGCCTGCCCTTTCCTGGATCAAATCTAAGGTGGTTCAGCACCTTTGATGAATGTATGGAAGATAAAACTCCCTTTGTCTTTCTATTGTCTCCCTACCCAATATCTAATTAGGAACAAATGGAACACCGCTAAACACCAACTAGGATGAGAGCCCGCCAAATATACTTCTCTTTGGTTCCTCCCAGAGTTTAACAAGTCCATATCCCCAATGGCAGAAAGTTTCTATTGTAACAGTAGCACATCTGTATTCTCAGGATATCCATGAATCGCATCAACAGTTAACTCAAGAATTCTAGCTCAATAAGAAAATAATATATTATTTGCACCAAATGCACTGTTAGATTGTTGTACAAGCTGCTTCTACTAAAGTTTTGGAATCTCACCTTTATAATCACCTTTTACTTAAACATATTTCAATGTACTCTCTTCAATGTAAAAGGCAAACTATTTGGGCACCATATTTAAAAATGGAATTCAATATTAACGCTGCCTCCAAAAGTGTATTTTTTCTTAGCAGGTAGACTTGCTCAATTATTAATGCTATGCACAACACCAACATTTCTGTAAGCTATGGGTCTTATGGAGGACCAATCCTACAAAAAGCAGTAGCGATCAGGGAAACATTTTACACCTTCCCTGGAAATGCCCTAAATTGGAGCGGTATTGGCATAGCATTTTCCAACATGTTAACCAGACTTTCTACATGTAGTTAGAATGTGACATTCTTACTTGTATATTTTGCGATACTTTGATACTGATACTCTTTAACACCACACTGGGGTAGTTGTAATGAGAGCACTATTTCTTTGTGGAAAAATAATTGCTAGAAAGTGGGTAGCATAAACTCCACCATCCCTTAGTGACCGGTTGGATGATATGCAACTAACCCTTATGCCGCATACACACGATCATTTTTCAGCATGAAAAAAAACAACGTTTTCCCAACTTCATCATTAAAACGATTTTGCCTACACACCATTGTTTTTAAAAAATGATCTAGCAAAGCGTGGTGACGTACAACACGTACGACGGCACTATAAAGGGGAAGTTCCATTCGCCTTTGGGCTGCTTTAGCTGATTCCGTGTTAGTAAAAGACGATTCGCGCTTTTCTGTCTGTTACAGCGTGATGAATGTGCTTACTCCATTATGAACGGTAGTTTTACCAGAACGAGCGCTCCTGTCTCATAACTTGCCTCTGAGCATGCACGGGTTTTTACGTAGTTTTAGCACACACACGATCATTTTTTACTACCCAAAAAAGGACATAGTTTAAAACGACGTTAAAAAATGCAGCATGTTCGAATTTTTTTTGTCGTTTTTCAGAAGATGAAAAACGATGTGCAGCCCACACACGATCATTTTAAATGACGTTTTTAAAAACGTCATTTTTTTTCATGCCGAAAAATGATCGTGTGTACGCGGCATTATGCTTGAGAAAATGACTTACCTGCACAGAGGAAGTCTCACTGGCTGGATTGGCATGACTTTGAAACCTTATGAAATGAGAGTTGGACTCGCTTTAAATATATGTTTTAAATGTCCATTAAAAACTGGGCCAAGAATAAAATATTATACACTAGCTGATAAAACGTAGCCGCTGTGGTCTATAGATCTTGACTAAGGTTGATATGTTTGTTATGCTCCTCCCAGTTTTGATATGTTACACAAGTGTTTATAAGTCATAGTATTCGGCCTAATAGCGGTCGGTCTTTGGAGCAACAAATGGACAGAGGTGTTTTGTTTGGTTACTGTTATTATTGTATTGTGTGATCCATCTGTTGTCCAGTGGTTGCTGTTTCAGTATCTCCCTTCCCTACCGGTTTGCCTCTGCCAACACCCTACTTTTCTGCCCTGCACTGTTCTAAAGTTTGTAAAAAATACAATGATAAATAAAATTGGATCAAAGAAAGAATGTGGAGAGGTACAAATTATTTTTAAAACACTTTTACATTTTTTTTAAGTATATTCAAAAAGTAAGAACAAAAAATAGTATGCTACAATTTAACATCTTTAGATGTGGTGGCTGTATTTGTTTTTTTCTGGCTTTTATAAATCTTTTTTCTTTTCATGCAAGTACAGAAAATTATGTATTATTCCCAATAGAAGTGTTATATCTCTGTAATATCATGTGTACTGAACTGAGATCTCCAACAATGTTATTAATTGTCCAAGTTATCCTTTGTGAACTACAAAACACTTCCTTCCTAGGTAATGGCGATGAGAAGAGGGGGAAGGTTTTGTACTCTAAATCAAAAAAGAAGCCTAGGGTAACAGTGCTACTCATCTAGATACAGCACCATGAATGAGCATTTTTACTGCAGGACAGAAAGTATGTTACTGGTAGAATCACCAGGTTGAAATAAAAGGTAAAATAGTCTTTACAATTTTTTTTGGGTTTACATAAGATTTTACTTAAAGCGGAGCTCTACCCTAAAGTGGAACTTCCGCTCATTGGATTCCCCCCCCCTCCCCTCCGGGCATCCCGGACCTCCTCTTTAATTTCATTTCTATCACCAAGAGGGCTTAAAAGCTCATATATGGAGTGATAGGTACTCTTTATGAAGACCTCTGGGATTTATTAGACCCAAGCACATATAATAAACTCACTGGGCCAGATTCACGTAGATCAGCGGATCTATAGATCCGCTCGTTCTACGTGAATTAAGATCCGCTCCCGCAAGTTTAGGAGGCAAGTGGCTAATTCACAAACCACTTACCTCCAAACTTGCGACGGCGGATCCTAAATCCCCCAGCGGAATTCAAATTCCGCGGCTAGGGGAGTGTCATATTTAAATCAGGCGCGCTCCCGCGCCGATTTAAATACGCATGCGTCGTCCGGGGAATTTCCCGGCGTGCATTGCTCCCACTGACGTCAATAGGACGTCAGTGGTTGCGACGTGATCTAGACTTGCGACGCGCGTGTTCGTGAATCGGCGTACGCAAACGACGTAGGAAATTTCAAAATCGACGCAGGAACGACGGCCATACTTAACAATACTTACCCCTGCTTTTAGCAGGGGTAAGTATACGACGGGTACCGCGCTACGGAAACGACGTAAGAACACCGCGTCGGGTCCGCGTACGGTCGTGAATTTCGCGTATCTCGCTGATTTACATATTATTCAGTGTAAATCAGCGGGAACGCCCCCGGCGCCATTTTTAATTCAAAAAAAAGATCCGACAGTGTAACACAGTGTGACACTGTCGGATCTCAGCCCTATCTATGCGTATCTGATTCTATGAATCAGGCGCATAGATAGGACCAGAAAAAATCCGAGATACGATGGTGTATCTGAGATACACCGTCGTATCTGCTTCGTGAATCTGGGCCACTGAGTCATATCAGAAACTACTGGAGGAGCTGCAATATCTGGTTCCATCGGGAGGTTCATGTGAAATTTGGCATAGTGACTTAAAGAGGAGCTCCAGGCTTCCCCCCCTAAAAAAAAATTAAGTCAGCAGATACAGTAACTGTTGACTTTTAAAATTAGGGTACTTACCTGTCCAGGAATCCAGCAGTGTCCTCACCCAAGCCAACATTTAAATCAGCTTGACTAAGGGAAACCAGCAGTAAAGCCTTGCGGCTTCACAGGCGGTTTCCTCCTGTGCTTTGTGAATGGGCTGGCTGCATGGAAAGGAAGGGGGAGGGCAAACGTCCGACTCAGTTCGCTGCGGCGGACTGAGCAGGAAGTGGGAGCGGGTACCTTTCAAAACCAGATACCCGCTCCCCCCTGGCCCCCTAAAAGGTGCCAAATGTGCCAGAGGAGGGAGGCAGGCAAGCGGAGCTTCCTTCTTTGGGGAATAAAATGACACCTAATATGCTTGACTCCACAAAAATCTGTACATTTTTAGTACTGTTGACTCCACTGAATGCAAAAATGACCATTTAATCAATGATAACCTATTCTGGAGCTGTCCAGTGCTGAATCTGTGTTTTTAAAGGATAACCATATGTTTTTTAATTGTTTCATTTTATTAAAAACGATAACAGCCTGATAATTTAGTTAGGTGAACTGGTGCACTCATATCCGGAGGTACATTGAGCATAACAAACTCTCCAATTCCCTGCAAAATCAGGTCCAATGCAAAACTCACCTGTCACCATTCATCCCAACACAAGTAGGCAAAAAAAAGTATCATTGAAGATCTTTATGCTATAATGTCTTTTATAACTCAATCAATATAAAATACCGTAACAGAAATTTCCCAGAATCCAATGCTACAGATACCACAATTGATCCTTGTGGTTTATTCAGACTGATGCTTAAAGACCCAGAGTAAAGATATTTCGAGAGTTCCATCAACTTAAAGCGGTGGTTCACCCTTAGAGGGCACTTTTCCCCCTTAGATTCCTGCTCGTTTTTACTAGGGGAATCGGCTATTTGTTTTAAAATATGAGCATTACTTACCTGTTTACGAGATGCATCCTCTCCGTCGCTTCCGGGTATGGGCTGCGGGAATGGGCGTTCCTTCTTGATTGACAGTCTTCCGAGAGGCTTCCGACGGTCGCATCCATCGCGTCACGATTTTCCGAAAGAAGCCGAACGTCGGTGCGCAGGCGCAGTATAGAGCCGCACCGATGTTCGGCTTCTTTCGGCTACGAGTGACGCGATGGATGCGACCGTCGGAAGCCTCTCGGAAGACTGTCAATCAAGAAGGAACGCCCGCTCCCGAAGACCCATACCCGGAAGCGACGGAAGAAGATGCAGCTCGAAAACGGGTAAGTACGGATCATATTTTAATACAAATAGCCGATTCCCCTAGACCGAACGAGCAGGAAGCTAAGGGAAAAAAAAAAAAGAAATGGTTGAACTCCCGCTTTAAGAACTATGGGCCAGATTCTGGTACAAGTGCGGCGGCGCAACGTTACCCGTTTACGTTACACCGCCGCAAGTTTTCAGTGTAAGTGCCTGATCCACAAAGCACTTACCTGTAAACTTGCGGCGGTGTATCGTAAACACGTCCGGCGCAAGCTCGCCCAATTCAAATGGGGTGTGTACCATGTAAATTAGGCGCACTCCCGCGCCGGACGCACTGCGCATGCTCAGTTTTGAAATTCCCGCCGTGCTTTGCGCGATGTGACGTCATTTTTTTGAACGGCGACGTGAGTTACGGTGTTTCGTATTCCCGGACGTCTTACGCAAAAAAAAAAAAAATTGAAATTCGAAGCGGGAACGACGGCCATACTTTAACATGGCTCGTGTAAAGTTAAGGCATGTAAAAGCATGACTAACTTTGCGACGGGAAAAAATTACTAGCGACGACGTAACGAACGCGAAAACCGGCTTGGATCGCCGTAAATGCTCATTAGCATATCCGACGCAGGAAAACTACGCAAACTCCACCCAGCGGCGGCCGAAGTATTGCATCCTAAGATCCGACGGTGTAAGTCAATTACACCTGTCGGATCTTAGGGCTATCTATGCGGAACTGATTCTATGAATCAGCCGCATAGATATGAAAAGAGATATGACGGTGTATTAGGAGATACGCCGTCGTATCTCTTCTGTGAATCTGGCCCTATATTATTTAGAACAGTAGACTCAGCAAGGCAAAGGGAACACATACAATACTTGGATCTATTGATTTAAAAAAGGTTGTAAAATAGGGATGAAATGGTCATTTGGATCTAACGTACCCTTTTAGGCCTCATGCACACTGGACGTTAAAAAAACGCCAGTAGCTTTGCAGTGAGTTTTTCAACATTTTTGCAATAGCGTTTTTTTGTGTTTATTATCGGTTTTTAGCGGATTTTAGAGTTTAATGACTGTAGAAAAAAACATCTACTGCCAAAAACAGCCGCTGTAAAAACGTCCAAAAACGTCCATGTGCATGAAGCCTGACTGGGGAAATAAGTAGCAATGCAAAGGCACTGATAGTGGATGAGTGGGTGAAGTGTATCGAGTGGGGACTACCCTTTGGAAACACTGGGCCAAATTCACATAGAACTGCGGCGGCGTAACGTATCGTAGATACGTTACACCGCCGCAAGTTTTCATCGCAAGTGCCTGATTCACAAAGCACTTGCGATGAAAACTACGCCGGCGGCCTCCGGCGCAAGGCGGGCCAATTCAAATGGGCATGTGCCATTTAAATTAGGCGCGCTCCCGCGCCGGACCTACTGCGCATGCTCCGTTTCCTAACTCCCGCCGTGCTTTGCGCGGCGTGACGTCATTTTTTTCGAACGGCGACGCGCGTAGCGTACTTCGTGTTACGCAAACGACGTTCATTTTTAAATTTCGTCGCGGGAACGACGGCCATACTTTAGACAGCAATACGTTTGCTGACTAGTTAGGGCACCTAAATCGACGACTAACTTTGCGACGGGAAACTAGACTAGCGGCGATGTAGCGAACGCGAAAATCCGTCGGGGATCCGCCGTAACTGCTAATTTGCATACCCGACGCTGGTTTACGACGCAAACTCCACCCAGCGGTGGCCGCGGTATTGCATCCTAAGATCCGACAGTGTAAAACAATTACACCTGTCGGATCTTATGGATATCTATGCGTAACTGATTCTATGAATCAGTCGCATAGATAGAAACAGAGATACGACGGCGTATCAGGAGAAACGCCGTCGTATCTCTTTGGTGAATCTGGCCCATTATCCTTATGCAGAAGTGCATGGGTCTGACATCACAGTAAGGGCTCAGATATTTAAGGAATTACAGGGGGGACTACAAGAACTCTAAGGCCCCTTTCACACTGGGGAGGGAGGTGCGGTGGCGGTAAAGCGGTGCTTTACCGCTAATTTCGTGGCGCTATTCGGCCACTAGCGGGGCGGTTTTACCCCCTGCTAGCAGCCAAGAAAGGGTTAAAACCGCCAGCAAAGCGCCTCTGCAGAGGCGCTTCGCCGGCGGTACAGCCGCCGTGTCCCATTGATTTCAATGGGCGGGAGCGGTATACACACCCCTCCTTCACCGTTCCAAAGATGCGGCTAGCAGGACTTTTTTTCCCCGTTCTGCTAGCGCACCGCTCCAGTGTGAAAGCCCTCGGGCTTTCCCACTGGAGAAACAGTAGCAGCTGTTAAGGGACGCTTTGCCGGCGCTATTTTTAGCGCAATAGCGCCTGCAAACCGCTACAGTGTGAAAGGGGTCTAAGAGAACCGAGGCACCTTTGGGAGAAAAATTACAGTCATGTCAAAAAGTATACCCATCACATGCTTTTTTGACATACCTACCACATGTGTTTATATCAGGGGTCGACAATATCCGGGCGCCAGGTCGCATTGGCGACAAGAAATTGTGACCTGGCGCCCGCCGGTAATTGAGGCCACGGCTTCGCGGACTACAAGGCCACGGCCTCAATTACCGGCCGCTGCGGCATCCTGTGTCTCCGTGCGCCCCTACCTCCCCGCCGCGTTCGGCCGGTAATTTAGGCCGCGGCTTTGCAGCCTTGTGAAGTCCCAAGTTCTTCGGAAGCTTCTGTGAGCTGGCGCCATCTGCTGGTGGCCTTGGCATTACATTACATTGGCAATGCAGCAATTCTAATGTCATTTTTCACTATTTTCACTGCCATCTCCTTCCCTCCTAATTAGAACCCCCAAACATTATATATATGTTTTTATTCGAACACCCTAGAGAATAAAATTGCGATCGTTGCAATACTTTCTGTCACGCCGTATTTGCGCAGCGGTCTTACAAGTGCACTTTTTTGGGGGAAAAATACACTTTTTTTAATTAAAAAATAAGACAACAGTAAAGTTATCCCAATTTTTTTTTAGATTGTGAAAGATAATGTTACGCCAAGTAAATTGATACCCAACATGTCACGCTTCAAAATTGCGTCTGCTTGTGGAATGCCGACAAACTTTTACCCTTTAAAATCTCCATAGGCGACGTTTAAAAAAATCTACGGGTTGCATGTTTTGAGTTACAGAGGAGGTCTAGAGCTAGAATTATTGCTCTCGCTCTAACGATCGCGGCGATACCTCACGTGTGGTTTGAATACCGTTTACATATGCGGGCGCTACTCACGTATGTGTTCGCTTCTGTGCGTGAGCTCGTCGGGACAGGGCACATTTTCTGGCTGCTAACTTTTTTAGCTGCTCCTAGATTCCAAACAAATTTGTCAAACCCTGGTTTATATTATATATAGATATTATCTATCTATATATAAATAAGATGTATTTATATAAGCAGTGGTGAGTGTTTTTTTTTTAAATCTTATGGGTGTTTTTAACATGCCCCTATGTAATACAATAATGTACACGACAGGTCCTCTTCGAATGTACTTAGTTTCTCACATGGCTGTATTCAGTACATAGAACGGCGATCATAGTCAACTTGTAGGTCTCATTTTTATGGCCAAAGAACCTAAGGCCTGCATGTTTCCACCACTAGATGCATTAACATCCCCTGATACTATAATATCATCCACATTCAGAAAAATTATATAATTCCCCCTTCACAATAATTATATTCTATATATCCATCACTATTACAATTCAGCATTCTCTGTTATGTAAAGAAACTTATAGAAAAACATATCCCCACTTCAAGTAATTTCTATGTATGCAGTACTCAGAACTGAATGCCAGTGTGGATGTTTTAGCATGTCTGAAAAGGGATGGAGAAAGTCTTTTGAGTACTTTTATTATGATGAAGCTCATAAAGCAGTCCATTTAGTAAGTGAAAAGCTATTGTACTGCACTCTCATCCTCCCATGAGAGTATTCTGTATCTGATCTTAGATGCGATTAGCAGCAATACACAATGCATCCGGTCCACATACCGAACAGCATACGCAGCTTTTTACTATACAACTCCCATAGGAAATTCAATTAACAGTGTCAACTGAATTCCCACTAGTCAATGGATCACACCATCAGGGTGCTTTCCCCCCACCCACCAAACAATAGCATTACTACCCACTTTTAAAAATGATCTTATACAGGCATGGTCAAACATTGCTAAATCCATCTGCTGGAAGCTTATTGATCCACCACTAAAAATGGATGACTCTCTTGGGAGTTAGAAAGAATATTTCACAACATATATACATAACTACTCTCCCAGGAATAGCTCAGACAATTATACATTAAGTTTACAAGGCTGTAAGAAATTCATAAAAAAAAAAAAAAAACTTCAGCAAAACCCATGATGGAATTGTATAAATGAAAGTCCAGGAAACATTATTAAAATAGTTGATATGTTTTTCTCATAGTAGTCACTGAAAGGTGACAAGCTATAATACAATACTTCCCAGAACTGTCACATTATTACAAAACCTTTCACTTCCCTGCCACACAAAGCGGATTCATTTATCGGAGGGGGGGGGGGGGGGGGGTTAAAGCTGAGCTCCAGCTTTTCAAATATATTGTTTTATTTTTATAAAGGCCCAATAAGGGCCAAAGCATTACAAACAAATACAGGAGGACATACAAGATGTAACAACAACATATCTTGAGGATGGGAAAAGAAGGAGAAAGGAAAAAAAAAAAAGGAAAAAACGTATCATCAGAAGGTAGAGGCGGGGTTGGGTGTCCAGCCCTACTGCCCAAGCAACTAGCTTGTAATATATCCGTCGGCTAGAAAATACCGTCTCCAGGGCCATAGGCCTCCTCTAGCATTGAAGCCTCCAAACCATCCCGATAAGGACCCCTAAGCCCCACTCCCCCTCTAGCCCCCCACCCAAACCGGGCCCGCCCTTAGGGCGGAGCGGGGGGGGGGGGCGAGCTCCAGCTTTTCATACACTTTACATGGTCCGTTTGGGCCATCTTGGCCAAAACAAACTATGTTCCTCACTAACATGTGAGGCCGCTGGATGTGCGGTATAAACAGTCATGGGCAAAAATCTTGGCACCCCTGCATTACTTTTTAGATAATGCACCACTTCGCTCACAATATTGTTACAATTACAAATGTTTAGGTATTTAATTACTCATGTTTATTCATTTTGTTTTTAATGGTACGATACAAAAAATTGGAGAAACAAAAACCCAAATCTGACACATTCCACACAAAACTCCAAAAACGAACTGGCCAAAATGATTGGCACCCTCTATTTTATATTTATTTAACCACTTAAAGGAGCAAGCCTCTTTTTGAGACTTGTTGTTTAAAAATTTAAAATTAGTTTGTTGCTGGAAAATTACTTAGAACCCCAAGAACATTAGATATGTTTTTCTAACAACCTAGAGAATAAAATGGTGGCTGACACAGGGAAAATTACATGACCAGACCAGGGTGGGCTGAAAATATATAGGTATAGAGATCTTTCTTACACAGGTTACTGAGAATGGGTGTTGGGGGTAGGGGACAGTTTTAAGAATAGTTGGGTGGTGCCTGGAATTCCACTTTAAATTTACAAACAAGCTTTAGATGGCAAGTATGCCATATAATTCACAAATAAAAAGACAAACCAACATAACAGCCCACACCTGAGCGCAGAATATAACAAAATATACAACATAATCATACCTTAAACCCTGTACACACGAACAGGATTTCCGACGGCATTTAGTCCGACGGGAAAACCGAGAACCTGCTCAGTAAGTTTCCCCCTACACACGGCCGGGTTTCCTGTCGGGAAAACTGCGGGGAGAGCTTTGGCTGGGAATCCCGGCCGTGTGTATGCTCCCTCGCAGTGTTTCCCCATAGGAAAATTGCCGGGGTGAAAAAAACGGCGGGAATCCCGGCGAGAAAATAGAGAGCAGGTTCTATATTTTCCCGCCGGGTTTCCCGGCAGTTTTCCTGACGGGAAAACTGCGAGGAAGCATACACACGGCCGGTTTTCCCAGCCAAAAGTTCTCCTGGCAGGAAAACCAGTCGTGTGTACAAGGCTTGACTGTTAACCACTTAACGCCCGCCGCACGCCTATTTACGTCCACAGAATGGCACGTACAGGCAGATGGGCGTATATATACGTCCCCGCCTTCTAGCAGGTCGGGGGTCTGATCGGGACCCCCTCCGCTGCGTGCGGCGGGCGGATTCCCACGGGGAGCGATCTGGGACGACGGCACGGCTATTCGTTTAGAGCCGCTCCATCGCGATCCCCCCCCGGAGATGAAGAACGGGGAACGCCGTATGAAAACATGGCTTCCCCGTGCTTCACTGTGGCGGCTGCATCGATCGAGTGATCCCTTTTATAGGGAGACTCGATTGATGACGTCAGTCCTACAGCCACACCCCCCTACAGTTGTAAACACACACTAGGTGAACCCTAACTCCTACAGCGCCCCCTGTGGTTAACTCCCAAACTGCAACTGTCATTTTCACAATAAACAATGCAATTTAAATGCATTTTTTGCTGTGAAAATGACAATGGTCCCAAAAATGTGTCAAAATTGTCCGAAGTGTCCGCCATAATGTCGCAGTCACGAAAAAAATTGCTGATCGCCGCCAATAGTAGTAAAAAAAATAATTAATAAAAATGCAAAAAAACTATCCCCTATTTTGTAAATGCTATACATTTTGCGCAAACCAATCGATAAACACTTATTGCGATTTTTTTTACCAAAAATAGGTAGAAGAATACGTATCGGCCTAAACTGAGGAAATTTTTTTTTTTATATATGTTTTTGGGGGATATTTATTATAGCAAAAAGTAAAAAATATTGCAATTTTTTCAAAATTGTCGCTCTATTTTTGTTTATAGCGCAAAAAATAAAAACCGCAGAGGTGATCAAATACCACCAAAAGAAAGCTCTATTTGTGGGGAAAAAAGGACGCCAATTTTGTTTGGGAGCCACGTCGCACGACCGCGCAATTGTCTGTTAAAGCGACGCAGTGCCGAATCGCAAAACCTGGCCTGGGCATTTAGCAACAAAATGGTCCGGGGCTTAAGTGGTTAATTCTAGTGCGGTTTCTCCATGTGTTTGCCATCGTGCTGCAATACACGACAATGGATTAGTCTCTATGGTGCCCATTCACATCATTGCAACATGGTGCAGCGATTTTTGAATAGGTACAGATGCTTCTTGTGGCGAAGCAGTATGTGTTTTTGGTCCCACAGACTTCAATGGGAGCACATAAAAAACGATTATTAAAGGTGAATCCGTGACCAAGTGATCTGAACACTATTTGGATAAAGTTGAACTGCGTATTTCCCAATTTTTACAGGTTGGTTGAACTAGTGTAAAGCTAGGCTTAAACTGTTGTAGGACATACTACACAATATAAAATGTATTTATAAAAATAAAAAAGTTGTCTTATAGAAACTAAAACCGTGTACACACGATCCGTTTGTCCGATGAAAACAGACCGATGGACTGTTTTGAGTGGACAAACCGATCGTGTGTGGGCCCCATCGGTTTGTTTTCCATCGGTGAAAAAAAATAGAACATGTTATACATTTTTCCTATGGCTAAAAAAAAATGATATAAAGAAAACGATCGTCTGTGTGGAAGTCCATCGGTCAAAAATCCACGCATGCTCAGAATCAAGTCGACGCATGCTTGGAAGCATTGAACTTCATTTTTTTCAGCACGTCGTAGTGTTTTACGTCACCGCGTTTTGGCACGGTCGGATTTTTGACTGATGGTGTGTAGGCAAGACTGATGAAAGTCAGCTTCATCGAATATCGGACGAAAAAATCCATCGGATTAGATTACATCAGATATCCAATCGTGTACGAGGCACAACACATACAACTGCCATGTAAATAATGATTCTAGAACAGATGTAACATTTTAGCTGCAGAAGAAGGCTTATTAAAAAAAAAATATATGAAATTTTGGTTCAAATCATTAAACAACAATCAGCAACCCCAGGAGAAATTGAAATGTTAAGATGACGGCTGTGCTTTCAGTACCAACTCTATAGCACTCTGTGCAATACTGTAAGCAATAGTGTCACATCTGATCACAAATCTTGCTTGCAGGAATATCTGGCTTTTTTTGGGAACCACATTTAATAGCTGCAGTTTTCACCTGTTATTTAGTAATGTCTATTGGGATTGGGGTACTCCTGATAAGATATTAATGCAGGAAGTGATACTACCCCGCTAGGGCCCCACTAATGGCTTCAATTTTGAGAACATGATTTAAAGTTAATGGGGAACTCTGTAGAATGGAAAGCTGTTCTGCTATCTGATTGGCAGCACATTACATGTGGAGGGAAGGCAAAGACTCCGATCCAAGTAATCCCTCAATTGTGGCTTTTAATGGGAATAATTCTCCGTAGCAGCGCTGGTATATCCGATATCTGATAACAAACAGTTATGGTCAGGATCTGACTGGGTAAGGCTACAAAATACAGCCCTCTCTGGAATTTTATCATCCAAATGCTGCACACTTTGAAAGCTGAGCCAAAGCATGAAATAAAACCTTGCTACATATCATGAGTTGAAAATGACTGTATTTTGCACAAATTGCAGCAAACGTGAGGTTCCAAAGGAGACTGAAATGTCAAATAGTCACATTCAGTTGACGGCACACTAAAATAAAGTCGCTGCTTATATTTTATGCTATGAATGTGATATATTATCTGTGACTATTCCATTAGACGTTGCAGTGAAAGTTCACTCTTTAACCATGCTTTATAAACACGATGGCCACATTTACTTTTCTTTACATTCTCTTCATGATCTGAGGCTACATGCAGCAGACAACCAAATGGAAGCAAAGGCAAATGTTTATATTCAAATCAGGTAGCATCTTAAATACTTGCCTGCTTTTCTAAGATCCGAGAAACTTCTCCCAAAGCTCTGTCTAGAGCAGACACTTTATTGGTGGCCCAAATCCCAGTGTCCTGAGTTTGCAGTTGTTTCTGGAGGTCTTTGGTAAGTCTTTGCAATCTGAAAACATAAAACAAATTACTTGTAAACTACTTTCTAAAACCTACAACCTACTAAATTTCAGCTGTATTAAAGTGGACCTTGAATTCAAGGTATACGCACTTAGCTTTGTACGGAGAGTCAGACACAGGGGTTTTCGCTTCCAGGGCACTCTCATATTCTTTAGCTCTGAAAGAGAAATATTTCATATTTCAATATCATAAAATTGACTCATTCTGCCTAAATCAACACACCAGATGAATTTGTATATTTAGACAAAATATTAGAGTTTGTATCCAGGAAAAAAAAAAGCGCTTGTGCGGTCTAATCTGCTCCTCTCTAAGCTGTAAAAAAACTGGTAGATCTTGCCTGTTCCTGTGTCCCCCTTCCTTAGTGTGCTGACTACAGTAATCATGGCTGCTGGTCCATGATTATCGTGGTCAGGTTACGGGCCTCCATCATCCTGCTGCTCTCTTAGCTTTCTCTCTCCCCCCGACTCTTAGCTCCTGTGTGTGTGGGCCGTCTCCACCCCCCACTTGCCGATATTAGTAGCTGGCAGTACAGAAATATTACTGCCAGCCCCTCTGTTCTATCAATCTATCTTACACTGTGCAAATGTTTGTATAAAACGATGCCTGTAAATACTTTATCTCAGATCTTTTAAGGCTGGTCACGTGGCCCCTGGCCACTCTCCTCCCCCATCTAAAGGCTAGAGCGGAAGGGGCTGAGCGGCCAGCACATTGGTCATGTGACCTCTCAGGCTGCCATCAGAGGGAGATCTCGGTCCCTCCAAGTGCAGCCCTTAGATCGGGGGGAGGAACGTGGCCAGAGGTCACGTGGCTGGCCATAAAAGAACTGAGATAAGGTATTTACAGGCATCGTTTTATACAAACATTTAAACTAGGGATGCACAGAATGGAAATTTTGGTGCCGAAACCGAAGATTACATTTTTTTTTCATATTTATAATTTTATATATAATTGTATTACATTCAATTTTTATATTAATATCATGAATTTAAATTAATATGAATTTATTATTGGCACCTTTAGTGCAAGAAAAGCTCAATAAAAATGCAATCTGCAGTCTCTGACCACCTCTTGTATCATGTCTCTATCCATCTCTCGTATCATGTCCACAGTCTCTAACCATCATGTCTGCAATCGCTTACTTAAACTTAAACACTGCTAATAGTATTAATAAAATTTCCAGTTGGTGCACCTGTAGTAGACATGATACAGGAGATGGTCAGAGACTGTAGACATGATATAAGAGATCAATGCAGCCTCACCAGTGTCCATCAAATGCAGCCTCACCAGTGCATGTCAGGCCCCGTACACACGACCGAACATGTCTGCAGACATGTTCGGTCATGTGTACGGCCGATCGGACAGGATTCCAGCGTACATTTGCCCGCCAGACCGTTTTCGAGCGGACAAATGTTTCTAAACTTGCTTAGAAACATGCCCGCTGGAATCCTGTCCGTCGGACATGTTCGTCGTCTGTACAGACTTACCGCACATGTCCGAGCGGCCGCCATCCCTCGCATGCGTCGAATGACTTTGACGCATGCGTGGAAGCATTGACCTTTCAGCGTCACCGCGAACACGTCACCGCGCTGTCTGTCCGCGCAGATTGTCTCTCATTTCTGTATGATGGTGTGTACAGCCATAATACAGAAATCTCCGGGCGTGCATGTCCGCTGAAAATGGTCCGGCGGACCGTTTTCATCGTACATGTTTGCCCGTGTGTACGAGGCATAAGATGCAGCCTCGCCAGTGTCCATCAAATTCAGCCTCACCAGTGCATGTAAAATGCAGCCTCACCAGTGCATGTCAGATGCAGCCTCACCAGTGCATGTCAAATGCAGCCTTACCAGTGCATGTGAAATGCAGCCTCACCAGTGCATGTCAGATGCAGCCTCACCAGTGTCAGGATCAGAGCAGCAATCTCCCGCTGTGTCACGGAGCTGGATTCAAATTTCCCAGCCCCAGTAACAATGTCCCACCCCCTGTGATCACGTCACACTGATTCAATGTCTCGGCATTGGATCAGTGTGCCATTTATCATAAAAGGCGGGACATTGTTACTGCAGCCGCCAGGACAATTCAGCTCCCTGACACACAGGGAGATCACCTCTCTGTGAGGAGAGGAGAAGGGAGAGGAGGAGGGAGAGGAGGACTCTGAGCCGACAGAATCACCCCCACAATGGGCGGCACTGGGTCTGACCCCGCCCCCCCCCCTTTCGGCACCATTATCGGCACCTTTTCTTCTTTCAGCCACATACCAAAAACTGTTTTGCTCGATATGTTTCAGCTGACAAAACAGCTGACACAATTTCAGTGCACCACCAATTTACACAGTGCAGGGTGGATTGAGAGAACAGAGGGGCTGGCAGTAATATTTGTTTTACCTTTACAACCACTTTAACTGCATGCTTAAATTCATATTAAAACATAAAGATTACTGTATATCTAAGGCCATTTTTTGTTTTGGATAGAGCAGTGAGGAGTTAGAATCCTATTTGGGTTTTATTGCTGTGGCTCGTTTAGGGAGATGCACTCTCCAAAGTTGCCCTAGGCACCATCGTCACAGGGATAAATCGGGAAAGTGAAGAAAGTCAGAAATTTTTAATTACCACCAGATCATGAATAGATGGGGAAAACTTACAATTGTCACTTTTTATGGTGACAACTGTTTAATGCGACATTTCTCTGACATCCTGTCCTGTAAACACAAAAAGTGAGAGGAAAACCTCCCCAGTTGAATACAAATGGCAAAAAATAAATCTGACAGGGGTTTAGCCTTTCCTTACTTTATCCTATATAAAAAAGTTGGGGCTTTAGAAATACCTTAACATGGTAAAAAAGAACTGCAGTATACAAAAGTAATTTATTTTGTAAGCACAAAGTCAAGAGAAAGCCAAAGGCTAGGATCACTACATTTTTCAGGGCCAGTTTCCCCCTATTTTATCTCTTAACATTCATGTTCTGGATATTCTTAAACTCCTTCAAGAGTAGGGTAAGTTTTACTTTCAGCCTTACAGAATTTTAATTCGTAAAATGACATTTTACAAAATAAAACTAAAAATCAAAACAGCCCACCCAATCCATTTTGTCAGTAATCTTGTGATCTGAGAACTGAAGCTTGTGATGTAGAGGAATTCCAAACACACATTGAAGACTTCATGTTCTCTTTTACATACAGAAAGCCTGCTACCAATACTAAAAAATTCTCATATCCAACAATCAGATTTTCATCTGCTCTGGTGATACAGGAAGCAAAAAGCGATTCAGTAATTTACCATAGGCTTCGAGAAGTACAATACCAGTGAATAACAGAGAAATTGTAGCATGGTAATTTGTGTGAACCCTCCAACCCAATGACCTACCTAGTGGGGAGGTTTAAAGTGCTCAATTACCACCAATGATTGAGGGTATGGGTGAGAGTGGCTTTAAAGTGTTTTGGGTTAATTCATGATGTGTAGCCATTGCGCACAATACAACCTGAGTGCAATGCTGGGAACTTTCTTCCACTTATAACAGAAGACTTTCACTTGGCTTCAGTGGACGACCATTAAAGGCTAAGCAAACACTAACCACCTTAATACCAGCATGTTTCTTGCTCCTCAAAAAATTGGTAAATCTTGGGGTGTCCACTTTCCAAAAGGGAGTCATTTTTGGGAATGTTTATACTGTCCTGGCATTTTTATTTGGCATAATATATACTTTATAACAGAAAACACATTTTTTTTAAATCATTTGCTTTATATATGTAAAAAAAAAAAAAAAAAAGGAATAAAATCCACCATGTATCTAAAAAAGAACCTGCATTACCCTATATCAAGTTCACAAAGAATTTCTTATCACAAAGACAAACAACCTTTTTAGTGACAAAAGTGTAGAAAAATATATACTGTATATATAAACAAATTAAAAAATAGAGAATTTCTAAATGGATAGTCCCAATGTGATGACCAAGTGTTATTAGGCTATCAATACTCCTCTTGCGGAGTGTTCAAACACAACGTGATTTCACCACTTGCGTGATTATCCCATCACCGTTAAAAATGGCCACTCACCAGATCCCATTTAACAAACGCCTTTGGTTCATTCCCAGGATAACCACTCCTATTTTGCATCACCACAGCTGCCAGGTATCTTGGATATGTTAATGTAGTCCTCTTTTTCTCTACAAAAGCTCACAGAAAAAGAGTGCCACTCATAGTGTAGTAGGTAAAAGAATTTATTAGTTAAAAAGAAGAGCATATATTGCACTCACATTTCATTGTGCCCGTATGCCGGCACCAAGCTTCTCCAGCCGTGTATGCAAACATATGAAGGAAGAAAAAGCCGTTCCTCTCTCGTGTTCCCCCTACGCCTGTCTTACGGTCAGCGTGTTGTCCCGTAGATGTCAGGAGGCTGCTGACATCTACGGGTTGTTTGTCTTTGTGATAAGAAATTCTTTGTGAACTTGATATAGGGTAATGCACGTTCTTTTTTAGATACAACGTGCTGTATGTGTGTGTTCTCACATCTTTCTGAGAAGAACTTTTGTATATGAACACTTGGTACACATTTATGTTTGATGGATTGTCATTTATAGGTGTTATTTACAGGGGTTAATAATTGTAACCGTTGCACAGGATTACGTGGACGTAGGTCAACTACCAGGGTAGCGCAATCCATATACTATATTAATTCCATTTTGGGCGAGTCACTATAGAGTGACTGGCACATATTTTTGATTGCAGCAAACCAACTAATATAGAATCATTTTGTTTTTCCATTTGCGCCAGCAACACCCGTCCCAAATAAAATCCACCACATCCCCTAGTAAAAACAGTATGCATCGTACACAAAAACACACATTAGGCACACATTTAACCCTTTGATCGCACTAGATGTTTAACTGCTGCCCAGCCAGTGTCATTAGCACAGTGACAGTGCATATTTTTAGCATTCGTTTCACTGGTTCCCACAAAGTGTCAGCTAGCGTCATATTGTACGCCGCAATATCACAGTCCCACTATAAGTCACTGACCGCCACCATTGCTAGTATAAAAAGAATAAAATAAAATAGAAATTCCAGAATATATAACATAGTTTGTAGATGCTATAACATGCACAAACCAATCAATATACGCTTATTGGGACTGTTTTTTTTACCCAAAACATGTAGCAGAATACATATTGGCCTAACTTTATGAAGAAATTAGATTTTTTACATTTTTTATGGGATATGTTTTATAGCAGAAAGTAAAACATATATATATTTTTTAATTGTTTGCCTTTTTTTTGTTTATAGCGCAAAAAATAAAAACTTAGAGGTGATCAAATACAATCAAAAGAAAGCTATATAAATGTAATTTATGTACAGCATTGCATGACCATGCAATTGTCAGCTAAATTATTGCAGTGCCGTATCGCAAAAAAATGGCCTGGTCATGAACAGGGGTAAATCTTCCGGAGGGCAAGTGGTTAAATACTACCAAAAAAAGTTGGAAACAAAAAGGTGTGAATCCTGGAGGAACACTGTATGAAACTTAGGTAGAAATATTTATAAACAGACCCTAAACTGTATGTAAACCCAAAATCCATTTTCATGGCCCATTAGGCTACTGCAGTTAAACAGGCACTCAAGGGAACCTGTAATTCTAACAGGACATTTATAAGTGTCCTTGTTTATATAGAGTGTGCATGCACCAGGCCCACTGTCAATACCTGTAATCCAGCTGTCATTACACAATGCAGTTCACAGGCAAAATTGACAGTGTGGCTCTGTGACTTTTGGCGGATGTGGATCAATCACAGTGATAAACACTGGCTGTGTTTACAAACGTCCAATCCCTACCCTTCCTCTCACAACAGCAGATCGGCTTCCTCTCACATTGTAGCATACGGAAGGAAGGAAGGAAAAAGGGAGGGTGAAAAAGGCAGCAGCAGAGGATGACTTACATTCAGTCAAGTTGGGGGTTTTAAAGTGCAGTTTATTTTTTAAGGTGGGAAAGATTTAAAGTGCCACTGATCATCAATGATGGAGAGGTGGGTTTGAAATACCACTGACCACTGGTGATTAAGGGTAGATGAGTCGCCGAGTAGCTCTTGTCCTAGAAATCTTTTCCACTTAAAGCGGATCTCCACCCTCATTTAAACTATAGCTCCATATTACTACCACTCCTAACTAATCATGAATCGGCTATTTTTATTTTCATTAGCAAATGTGTACCTTATTTATGAGCCTTGCTTCCGGTCTGCCCCCCCTCGGGTTTTCGACAGGTTTTTTCTGCCGTTTCCTGCGCCGCGCTGTGCCTGCTGGGAGCCAGTGCCAGAGCTCTCTAATTGCAATATTCTGCTCTGTTATCAAACATTGCGCGACTTCATTGACAACAGAGACGCTCACGCCGCCGGGCACCTTCGCCAGTGCGCATGCACGAGATCGAGCGGTGGATGCTGGGACAGCATCCACCGCAAATAGGAAGTAGCTCCTTGTGGGAATCGAGCGCCCAAAGCCAAGATGGCCACGGGACGAAAACAAGAATAAAAGTTTTTATTATGGACGGAAGAACAGCGGAGGGGCGGTCGGACACCGGAAACGTGAGTTTAGCACAGCAGTGCTAATACACATTTCAATAGCCCATAAAAAAAAAAACGATTAAGCCGTGGGAGATCCGCTTTAATAATGTTGCCTGTTGTTGCCAGTCTCCTAGCTAGAGGGCAGTGTTTCCATGTGTTGTCCTCTGTAAGGGCCATTCTGTGCTGCCTTCAGCTTGCTGCTCTGGGCTTCCTGCGGATGCTGGCCTATATACATGGAGTCTGATGCCTTCCAAACGGGCATGTTTTTCTGGAATTTTGCAGGAAAAGGTGTGCGTACGGGAGCATGCCCATGTGTCCAGAAAGAGGGGGAGCACGTTCACGTGGACAGGAGACAGTTTCCTGCCCATTTTAATTGCCTCTATAGGGTCTTCCAGCAGCTGCAGGTAAGTCAGCCTAGGGTATCTACTGCACAGGGGCAGCATGCGGACAGCCAATGGAGATGCATTGCCTGTAGGGAAGAGGATGCTGGCAGCTGGGGTGGAAGGTTTCTTGCTACTAGTTTGACAGTTTTTTTCTCAAGTTTCCTTCCAGCTGATTGAGATTGCTTTTTTAAGCATGAGTCTCACGTTTGGTCAGTAAGCATGTGATATTTAACAGAAAGTGTGGAGGTGGTAGCACGGCTGGGAGGTGTGTATGGCCACCGCCGTCAGGTATGGAAGATGCGGGATGGGGGAGCTGGATTAACATAGGGGCTATTGGAGCTGCAGCTCCAGGCCCTAACCCCAATATAGGCCCAACAGGGGTGTACTGACCATCCACGCACTCTGGCACTGGCCATTCAACTGCAGTGCAACTGAGGCTACAGAGAAAGTAAGCAGGGAATGTGTTTCCCCAGTCCCTTTCTCTGAGACTCACTGAACATTGCCCCCCCCCCCTCAAAAACATTGTGAAAAAAATGAAAATAATAATAAGAAATTTATACATTTATCTTTACGTTATCTAATTATTACCTTCAACCCAATTCTGCTAGCACTGCCTCTAAAAAAGAAACACCCAGAATGCACTGATAATAACTGCACTGTAATTATACATACATATATATATATATATATATATATATATATATATACACACACACAGTGCCTTGCGAAAGTATTCGCCCCCTTGAACTTTGCGACCTTTTGCCACATTTCAGGCTTCAAACATAAAGATATAAAACTGTAATTTTTTTTGAAGAATCAACAACAAGTGGGACACAATCATGAAGTGGAACGAAATTTATTGGATATTTCAAACTTTTTTAACAAATAAAAAACTGAAAAATTGGGCGTGCAATATTATTCAGCCCCCTTAAGTTAATACTTTGTAGCGCCACCTTTTGCTGCGGTTACAGCTGTAAGTCGCTTGGGGTATGTCTCTATCAGTTTTGCACATCGAGAGACTGAAATTTTTGCCCATTCCTCCTTGCAAATCCGCTCGAGCTCAGTGAGGTTGGATGGAGAGCGTTTGTGGACAGCAGTTTTCAGTTCTTTCCACAGATTCTCGATTGGATTCAGGTCTGGACTTTGACTTGGCCATTCTAACACCTGCATATGTTTATTTGTGAACCATTCCATTGTAGATTTTGCTTTATGTTTTGGATCATTGTCTTGTTGGAAGACAAATCTCCGTCCCAGTCTCAGGTCTTTTGCAGACTCCATCAGGTTTTCTTCCAGAATGGTCCTGTATTTGGCTCCATCCATCTTCCCATCAATTATAACCATCTTCCCTGTCCCTGCTGAAGAAAAGCAGGCCCAAACCATGATGCTGCCACCACCATGTTTGACAGTGGGGATGGTGTGTTCAGGGTGATGAGCTGTGTTGCTTTTACGACAAACATAATGTTTTACAATGTTGCCAAAAAGTTCGATTTTGGTTTCATCTGACCAGAGCACCTTCTTCCACATGTTTGGTGTGCCTCCCAGGTGGCTTGTGGCAAACTTTAAACTACACTTTTTATGGATATCTTTAAGAAATGGATTTCTTCTTGCCACTCTTCCATAAAGGCCAGATTTGTGCAGTATACGACTGATTGTTGTCCTATGGACAGAGTCTCCCACCTCAGCTGTAGATCTCTGCAGATCATCCAGAGTGATCATGGGCCTCTTGGCTGCATCTCTGATCAGTCTTCTCCTTGTATGAGCTGAAAGTTTAGAGGGACGGCCAGGTCTTCGTAGATTTTCAGTGGTCTGATACTCCTTTCATTTCAATATCATCGCTTGCACAGTGCTCCTTGGGATGTTTAAAGCTTGGGAAATCTTTTTGTATCCAAATCCGGATTTAAAATTCTCCACAGTATCTCGGACCTGCCTGGTGTGTTCCTTGTTCTTCATGATGCTCTCTGCGCTTTAAACATACCTCTGAGTCTATCACAGTGCAGGTGCATTTATACGGAGACTTGATTACACACAGGTGGATTCTATTTATCATCATTAGTCATTTAGGTCAACATTGGATCATTCAGAGATCCTCACTGAACTTCTGGAGAGAGTTTGCTGCACTGAAAGTAAAGGGGCTGAATAATTTTGCACGCCCAATTTTTCAGTTTTTTATTTGTTAAAAAAGTTTGAAATATCGAATAAATTTCGTTCCACTTCATGATTGTGTCCCACTTGTTGTTGATTCTTCAAAAAAAATTACAGTTTTATATCTTTATGTTTGAAGCCTGAAATGTGGCAAAAGGTTGCAAAGTTCAAGGGGGCCGAATACTTTCGCAAGGCACTGTGTGTGTATATATATATATATATATATATATATATATATATATATGTTTTAATTTACATTACTGGGCAGTCAGATATCTACATGCTATATGCACACACGTCTGGGGTATATGCCATTAGAGCACTGTATTCTTGAGTTGCACATTTGTAAAATTAGTCTAAGGCCCCGTACACACGAGAGGATCCATCCGCTGAAAAATCTCAGCGGATCGGTTTCAGCGGATAGATCCCCTGGTGTGTACGTTCCAGCGGATATTTATCCGCGGATATTTCCGATTTCCAGCAGATAAAAATTTGTTAGCATGCTAACAAATCTATCCGCTGGAATCGGCTCCAGCGGATCGATCCGGTGGTCTGTACAGACTCAGCGGATCGATCTGTCCGAACCCGTCCCTCGCATGCGTCGTAATGATTCGACGCATGCGTGGATTTCCTTATATGACAGCGTCGCCCCCCCCTTCGCCGCGATGATGATCATCATCGCGGCGACGGCGCGACACGTCACCGCGGTTGAATTCCGCGCAGATTTGGATCCGATGGTGAGTACATGCCAACGGATCCAAATCCGCCAGAGGATTTATCCGCGGATACGGTCCGGAGGACCGTATCCGCGGATCAATCCTATCGGATCAATCCTATCGTGTGTACCAGGCCTAAAGCGTTGCTTGGATTTCACAATGCCTTTAAATTAGCTGCATCTTACAATTTTGACTGTTAGGTAGATCAATATTAAATAATGCATAATTTCTTATAAAATGTTTACTGAATTTGAATATGTTCACATCACGACTTTAACACATTTGCTGGATGTAAACAGTCACAATTTATTTAGGCAATTTATAAATAAATTCACTAAACTGCAATCTAAACAAATGTTCCATGCAAATTTGAAATTGGACCTTAATTTTCTTGCAAAACCTAAATTGCTGAACTGTGCTTTTTTTGGCCAAGAGAATGACAGAGCAACTGGTCCCATTCATCAGATAATGGGACGTTATTCGCTGGCTATTCCTCTGTGTCACACTGTCATATACACATCCCTCCTCTCTGACAGATTAAAGTGTTTCTCTGACAGACCCTCCTCACATGTTACATAGTTCATAAGCCTGCCCATAAATCATCACATTTTCTACTACCTAATTTAATAACCTGGGGTTATAAATAATATTAATAAGACCAACAAAACTTCTACTGAGAAATAATAAGCCATTTATCATCTTGTGTCCTGCTGCTCCCCTCTGCCCTCTGTAATGTGAGGATTTAGATGAGGAAGCAGTCTGTAAAACCTTCATACACACAAATCCTGCTAAATCCTAAAAAGCACCATCTAAACTAATATTAATGACCAAAACTGCTTCTTATTTTGTCCAACCCTATTTAAAAAAAACAAAAGAACTATAACAAAATTAAGGAGAAAGGAAAAGTTATATAATAAAAATATTTAGGATAATATAATGGAGGGGCAATATAAAAATTATCTATAGGAGCTGAAGGAGAAGTCTGTAAAGCTGAGATTATTTAGGTATTAGCAGTTTAATACTGTATTTTTCAATATACTAGCATACGCAGGCATAGCTTTCATTAATTACCAACTTCACCAGCGATTAATGGGGACTAGCTGCATCCTGCGCTCACAGCATTTTTATTAGTACAATGGCTTAAAGGATAAGTTCACCTTTCTACCAAAAAAAATAAATGCACATCTTTTGCAGGTGAAAAAATGTGCATTTATTATTATTTCTATTAGGAGCCTGTAAAGCATTGCACTGGCGATCAGGAGATTGCTGATGCCATGTAGGTCTTCTCCACACTGTCAGTGTATCAGCTGAGTGTATCAGTGTAGTTTACCCGTACGGGATGTATGGGTAATACATCCCGTATGGGTAAACTAATACTCTGACACAAAAACTCAGTGAGCTACCACAGCGCTCCACAGCGCCATGGTAGTTCATTGAGAACTACAAGCTGACAGCCCCTAAGGCTGCATTCACACCTGAGCGTTTTGTCGCCTGAAGCGCGACGCCCCAAAACGCTAGAGGGGAAAAAATACATTATTCTCTATGGAGATGGTTCACATCTCCACTACAAAACGCCTGACGCCGAACGCCTGAAGCCCAAACAAGTTCTGGACCATTTTTTGTCGCTCGAATTTGGGCGTTTTACATTGGTGACCCTAGACCTGTAAATAATTGCGGTAAAAAACGCTGCGTTTTGGCGCTGCAAATCGCGGTAAAAAACGCTGCGTAACGCTGTAACATGTTCCCAAAGGTGAACTTATCCTTTATTGATATTTCCCAAACAATTTACAAAGCAAATACAATGGATTTCCCAGTACTCTGGATGATTTCTGTTCAGTATCATGGATTTCTAAAATTTTGTACCACTTGTTCTCGGTGACTACCCATACATTACTTGATTATAAAGGAAGAGACCTAAATCTTGCTCATATCCTAATATATCTTTTACCAGCTGTCTTATATTATACATTTGATGTTTGTCAATTTTTTCTTTTATTTGTTCTCTGAAAGTGTGTACTTTTAAACCCAGTACCTTATAAATTTACATACCTATCTCTAAAATGCCCTATGAGCTTTTATTTACATTTTTCGATTTATAAAAAATCTTTATAGTTATTCAGACAGTAAATCTGCATTTACATTAATTCTGTGCAAAAAAGAATGTTATTCGATTTTCTCTTCTGAATAAATGCGCTTTTATTACCAATGGTTGCATGTATTTGATAATTCCTTCTAGTGTTCTCTGGAATTGTTACATTAGTTTTAGTGTTACAAAGATGTATGTATTTCCTGTGCTCCTCAGTTCAGTCTCATGGCCATAATGTGGTACTTTACTACTGCGAACAATAAAAGAACACTTGTGCAGAAAAGAATATAGCCTAAATAACATTAGTTTTTGCCCAATTTGCACAGAATGAACGTACAAGCCGATTCACTAAATATATGGCTATGCACATTTTTTATGTAGTGAACAAGTGATGCAGAAGTTGTTTTGTAATACCTTTCACTGGAAGTTTGAAATAAATACAGATTCATTTTACGTGCCTTTATTAGGCTTCTAGGGCCTGATTCACAAAGAGTTACGTCGGCGTATCAGTAGATACGCCGACGTAACTCAGAATCTAAGCCCGTCGTATGTTTAAATGCATTCTCAAACTGAGATACACTTAAACATGCCTAAGATACGACGGCCTGCGCCGTCATATCTTAGGGTGCAATATTTACGCTGGCCGCTAGGTCGGCGTAGAATATGCAAATGAGTCGTTACGCCGATTCACGAACGTACGCTTGCCTATCCATGTAAATTTACGCCGTTTCCATAAGAGATACGCGGCGTAAAGATAAACATGCCCCCTAGGTGGTGTATCCAATGTTAAGTATGGGCGTCGTTCCCGCGCCGCAATTTGAAAATTTTACGACGTTTGCGTAAGTCGTCCGTGAATGGGGCTGGATGCCATTTACGTTCACGTCGAAATCAATGACGTCCTTGCGACGTCATTTACCGCAATGCACGTCGGGAAATTTTAGGGACGGCGCATGCCCAGTACGTTCGGCGCGGGAACGCGCCTAATTTAAATGATCCACGCCCCCTGCCCAGATCATCTGAATTAGGCGGGCTTGCGCCTGGGGATTTACGCTACGCCGCCGCAACTTTACAGGCAAGTGCTTTGTGAATCAAGCACTTGCCCGCAAAACTTGCGGCGGCCTCAGATCTACGTGAATCTGGCCCCTAGTGTTTAAATGTTGAAGACTACAAATTGACATATATTTGACAAGTTTAAAGTGGAGTTCCACACGTTCCCCCCCCCCCCCCCAAAAAAAAAATCTTAAAATAAAATTGAAAAACAAATTAGATTTTTTTTTTTTATTTACTTATTTACTCACCTGAAAGTGATGTAGTTCTTCTGCCTCTTCTTCCACCGCAGTGGATCTTCTGCCTCGTCCTCCGTCACGGTGTCTTCTGGGAACTGTGTGTATCCCAGGAGGCAGCCGCCCATTCACAAAGCGCCACGCGAGTCGCAAATGCGCAGTAGGAAACGTGCAATGAAGCCGTAAGGCGTCACTGCCTGTTTCCTTTAGTAAGGATGGAGGCGCCAGGACCGAGAGATCACCGTCGGGGGACCGACATCGCGGGCGACTAGGAAAGGTAAGCGTCCTTATTAAAAGTCAGCAGCTACAGTGTGACTGCTGACTTTAAAAAAAAAAAATCGCAAGTGGAATCACGCTTTAAAGCGGATCTCCACTCTAAAGTGGAGTCCCGCTGATCGGCACCCTCCCCCCTCCGGTGTCACATTTGACACCTTTCAGGGGGGAGGGGGGTGCAGATACCTGTCTACAGACAGGTATCTGCACCCACTTCCGGCCCTACGATACGGGCAAAGGACGGGTTTTTTCTCCGCTTCCCGTCACCCCCCCGTTGTATGCTGGGAACACTCGGCTCCCAGCACACAGCGGGAGCCAATCGGCGGGCGCAGCGCGACTCGCGCATGCGCCGTAGGGAACCGGGCAGTGAAGCCGGAGCGCTTCACTTCCTGGTTCCCTCACCGTGGATGGAGGGGGGAGCAGCAGGGTGACGAGCGATCGGCTCGTCATCTGCTGCGATCACCGCTGGACTCCAGGACAGGTAAGTGTCCTTATATTAAAAGTCAGCAGCTGCAGTATTTGTAGCTGCTTGCTTTTAATATAGTTTTTTAGTGGCACATCCGCTTTAAGGAGTTAAATGAATCCCATGATTTTAGCAAAGCTTTTGTGAATATTATTTTTTGTTTTCTCTCTTGCATGAACGTGATCGCTTTGCATTCTCTTTCTGAGCCAGTAGGCGGAGTGGAAAGGACTTCACACAATAATTTTGTTATAGTTCTTTTGTTTTATGTGTATACAGTGGGTCACAGCAGCAATAACCAGTGAATTGTTGTGGCTGAGATCACAGGTACATGCAAACTGCTGTGGCTACTCAGCCTGTACAAAGCAATGACAGGCTGAAAGGAGCCATTCCTGTATGCATGTTCCTGCACAAACAGGGGATGGAGGCGGATGTCCAACCTTTGGTGCATCTGTCTGGAAATAATCGCCTCTGTGAAGAAGGCCTTAAAGTGGAACTTTACTCAAGTGGAAATGTATTAATGTGTCACTATCATCATAAAAAAATAAAATAAATGCTGTATTACATGCTGTTCATACTCACCCAGTCACTATGAGATTCCTTTTTTTCTATTCTGCAAACAACCTAGTTGATCCTGCTGCCCTCTATTTCCACATTCTGTTCATGGTTCATGTCCCCAATTCAGCTAGGGGTTTTGCAGCTGTAGTGGTAACTCTGCACATGCTCAGTTATTAGCGAGTTTCTATGCTAAGCATTTCCTCCCTATCACATCCGAGCAGCTTGTGTGACTATATATGTACACATGTGGGTATACAGTATCTCACAAATCTGAGTACACCCCTCACATTTTTGAAAATATTTTATAATATATTTTCCGTGACAACACTGAATAAATTACACTTTGCTACAATGTAAAGTAGTAAGTGTACAGCTTGTATAACAGTGTAAATTTTCTGTCCCCTCAAAATAACTCAACACACCGCTGGCAACAAAAGTGAGTACACCCCTAAATGAAAATGTCCAAATTGGGCCCAAAGTGTCAATATTTTGTATGCCCATCATTTTCCAGCACTTCCTGAACCCTCTTGGGCATTTAGTTCACCAGAGCTTCACAGGTTGCCACTGGAGTCCTCTTCCACTCCTCTATGGCGACATCACGAAGCTGGTGGATGTTGGAGACCTTGCGCTCCTCCACCTTCCATTTGAGGATGCCCCACAGATGCTCAATAGTGTTTAGGTCTGGAGACATGCTTGGCCAGTCCATCACCTTTACCCTCAGCTTCTTTAGCAAGGCGGTGGTCGTCTTGGAGGTGTGTTTGGGGTTGTTATTATGTTGGAATACAGTTGTGCGACCCAGTCTCCGAAGGAGGGGACCAAGCTCTGTTTCAGTATGTCACAGTACATGTTGGCATTCAAGGTTCCCTCAATTAACTGTAGCTCCTCAGTGCCGGCAGCAGTCATGCAGCCCCAGACCATGACACTCCCACCACCATGCTTGACTGTAGGCAAGGAACATTTGTCTTTGTACTCCTCACCTGGTTGTCGTCACACACGCTTGACACCATCTGAACCAAATAGGTTTCTCTTGGTCTCATCAGACCACAAGACATGGTTCCAGTAATGTTAATGCTCTATACACGTGAGCGGAATTTTCACCAGCAAAAGTCTGATGTGAGCTTTTCATCGGAAATTCCGAGTGTATGCTCCATCAGACTTTTGCTGGCGGAATTTCCGCCAGCAAAAGTTTGAGAGCAGGTTCTCAATTTTTCAGACGGAAAAAATTCATATTGGAAAATCCGTTCTTCTGTATGGAATTCCGACGGGAAAAAAAACATGCAAGCTCGGAAACAATTTGACGCATGCTCAGAAGCATTGAACTTATTTTTGTCGCTTCGAGGTAGTGTTGTACTTCACTGCGTTCTTTTTTTTTAACAGAAAGGTGTTTTTATTAACAAAACAGCATTACAAGATATGCATTAGTCGACAATCAGATTTGACAGAAAAACAGTGACAGTCAGAAACAAGCATTCTCAGCGTTTGCAGATAATAAAAAAAAAAAAAAAAAAAAAGGGGGGAAATAAATAAAAGTAAAATAAACAAACGAGGTACAAGTTCATGGCTCTCTTGCCCTAGCACACCTGAACCGTAAACTACCAGGTGCAGACCCAACCGGAGTCCTCCCTAGAGTACACTAGGGTAAATAACCGTCGCCCCTGCGCTAAATCCTCATGTACCCAACCACAACGGGAAAGTAACTCAGCAGTCGGCAGACTCAGGTGGCGCCCTGGGAGAGAGGGGAAGGGGCAACAGGCCCCCATGCCGGGCAGGGGGGGGGGAGTCCATCTCTCAGTCCCCCACCCCCCGGTCCCGCGGATCCACCCAAGCCGACCAGACCTTACTATTTAGCAGGGCACTGCCTACTCTCATACGTGAGTTTGTAAAGGGGCAAAGCCGAGTCCACCGCCCTATGTAGGAACTTGAGCTGGAGGAATCTGTCTTTGGCTGCTATCATGGGCAGGATGTAGGTGGAGACACATTCCTCCCATTCCTCCTCCCCCAAAGCTGGAATGTCCTCCCTCCATTTATCCATTACCCGGGTGAGTTTAACATCATGGCCCACCGTCAGAAACATATACAGAGTGGAAAGGGGCTTCCCTATTGCGCTCTACGTCAACAGTCGCTCGATTGAGTCAGGTTCCAGGGTCAGTGTGTCCGGGAATTGGGCCCTCATCGCATGCCTCAGCTGGTAATATTTAAACCCGAGGGAATTAGGGAGGGAGTATTGTTGTCTTAACTTTCAGAAGGGCTTGATCCTACCGTTTGCTATGACATGTTTGAGGGTGGTGATCCCGCGTTTGGCCCACTGCGAGGGTTCAGGCAGGTCGCAGAGGTGAGGCAGGGTGGGATTACCCCACAATGGGATGTGTGGAGAGATACAATTCGGTTTAGAGTAAATAGCTCTGGCCGCCCGCCACACTCTAACAGTCATCTTCATGGACGCCGTCAAAGGGTGAGGGGCACCGGTACCCCTGTATACTAGATTAGTCAATGCAGCATATGACCCTAGTATGGCTGCCTCAAGTCTCACCGCCGAAAACTGGGCTGGGAGAACCACCAGCGTACTGTAACTAGGACAGCCGCCCAATAATACAAAAGAAAATTTGGGAGAGCCAGTCCACCCCCCGATAAGGGGAGATATAGTATCTGTCTCGCCACCCTGGGTGGCCTCCCAGCCCAGATGAAAGAAGTCAGCACCCCCTCCAGTCGTCTAAAGAAGGATCTGGGAATGTGGGAAGGGGTATTGCACTTCACTGCGTTCTTAATGCTCAGAGAACTTTTGTGTGACCGTGTGTATGCAAGCCAAGCTTGAGCGGAATTCCGTCAGAACAACTTTTTCCAGACGGAAATTCCGGTCGTGTGCACAGGGAATTAGTCTGCTTGTCTTCAGCAGACAGTTTGCGGGCTTTCTTGTGCATCATCTTTAGAAGAAGCTTCCCTCTGGGACGACAGCCACGCAGACCAATTTGATGCAGTGTGCGGGTATGGTTTGAGCACCGACAGGCTGACCCTCCACCCCTTTAACCTCTGCAGCGATGCTGGCAGCACCATCAACAATTATTTTTTTCAGATCCTCAGAGAGTTCTTCGCCATGAGGTGCCATGTTGAACTTCCAGTGACCAGTATGAGAGAGTGAGAGCGATAACACCAAATTTAGCACACCTGCTCCCCATTCATACCTGAGTCCTTATAACACTAACGAGTCACTTGACACCGGGGAGGAAAAATGGCAAAATTTGGGCCCAATTTGGACATTTTGTTGCGAGCGGTTTAGACATTAAAATCTGTGTGGAGAGTTATTTTTAGGGGACAGCAAATTTACACTGTTATACAAGCTGTACAGTCACTACTTTACATTGTAGCAAAGTGTAATTTCTAAAGATATAATTAAATATTTACAAAAATGTGAGGGGTGTACTCACTTTTGTGAGATATGGATACGATGGCCACCGGGACCTGTCGATCATTCACAGGAGAGGAAGAAGGGCGGGCTGCCTATGTAAACAAGGCAGGCCGCCATTCTGTGCTAAGCAGAAACAAGGATCTCTCCTTTATTCCAGCCACAGCATTCCCCCCTAGTTAGAAGAGCACACATAACCCATCCCAGCCAGTGTCACTATTTAGCACTGATCATTGTATTAGTGTCACTGGTCCCCGAAAAGTGTCAGTTAGGTGTCCAATTTGTCCGCCGCAATGTTGCTGATCACCGCCATTACTAGTAAAAAATTTATAAAAATTCCATAACAATATCCCCTAGTTTAATCAATATACACTTATTGGGATTTTGTTTTAACAAAAATATGTAGCATAATACATATTGGCCTAAACTGATTAAGACATTCTATTTTTTTCCATTTTTTGGAATATGTTTTATAGCATAAAATAAAAACCATTGTTTTTTTTCCTTCAAAATTTTCAGTTTTATAGCGCAAAAAAACAAGAATTTTATTTGGGTACAGCATCGCACGACCACGCAATTGGTCTATATATATATATATATATATATATATATATATATATATACACACACACACACACATATACACATGTGTAGCTCTACTTCCAATATAAACCATACACCAAAAAATGTATATACACTACACTTGTCATGTGCCAACCTAATTCTCTAATGTGGTGCAACACACAAAATAATTAAATACAAGAAGTTCTAAGATAATAATTCACATCAGTCCTGAAGCTGAATAACATAAAACACTTCTTGTTAATACTTAGTGCAAGATCTCTAGTTATTCACACCACTCTTACTCCACTGGAGTGCTTCACTCAAGATGTGTTCTCATCTTAAAAAAAAATTGATCTGCACATTATAGAGGTCATAAAAAGTCTTCTATATTTCTCCTTCATAAGGTCTTGATAACCCAGACAAGGTCCACCTCCTCACCGTCACTCAAGACAAGCAGAGACATACTACAGTGTTTTCCATTTTTTAAAGATCCGGGGTGAATAAACTCAAATGGTGCATGCGATTTCAAGAAGTAGTGCCAGTACAGACTGCATTTTTAAAGGCATTGCAGACCACTTTTATTTAAAGGAACGGAAAGTTCATAAAAAACAGCAATTTCCCTCACAGAGGGTTCCACCATTAGTGTAACTTGCTGATTCAGCCTCCTGGGTTACTCATTTGCCACACGGCTGCTTCAGGCCTCACACCTAGGCCTTAGGTCTGCTCCTTAGACCAACACAAAAGTACCCTTTCGGTCAAGCTCTTTCCTGGCGTACTCGGGTTCAGCTTCGTGCTGCGCTATCATGGACTCCATCTGCCTTCTGCAGTCATGTATGCTCAGGCTGCCACCTGCAGCCTCTGACTCCTGGAGAGGATGTGAGACCTCATGACTCCCATGCACAGACCTCCTGTTTGTTGGGTGAGTTCTCCTGACTCCTGGGCCAGACCTCCCATCTACCTTCTGGCCCTGGGTTCCTACATTTCTTTTCACCTTCCCCAGACCTACTCTCCCAGGACTGTAGGGGGCCTACTTCTAAAACATCTGTCAGGGACTGACTCAACCTTGAGAAGAGGAGAATAAGGGGGGATATGATCAACATGTACAAATATATAATGGGTCCATATAGTGAACTTGATGTTGAGTTATTCACTTTACTGTCAACACTGAGGACAAGGGGGCACTCTTTACGTCTAGAGGAAAAGAGATTTCATCTCCAAATACAGAAAGGTTTCTTCACATGCGCCGTCCGTGGACATATCCCAGTGCGCATGCTCCAAATTACGCCGCAAAGACTTATTGGTTTCGACGTGAACGTAAATTACGCCCAGCCCCATTCACGGACGACTTACGCAAACGGCGTAAATTTTTTAAAATTCAACACGGTTCCGACGTCCATACCCAACATTGGCTGGAATATATTTAGGCCTGAAAACGCCTTACGTAAACGGCGTATCTTTACTGCGACGGGCAAGCGTACGTTCGTGAATAGGCGTATCTCGCTGATTTACGCATTCTAGGCGTAAATCAGCGTACACGCCCCTAGCGGCCGGCGTAAATAGACAGCTAAGATACGACGGCGCCGGTGGTCGTATCTTAGCTATATTTAAGTGTATCTCAATTTGAGAATACACTTCAATATACGGCGGCGCAGATTCAGAGTTACGACGGCGTATCTACTGATACGCCGGCGTAACTCTACCTGAATCTGGCTATTTGAATACAAAAATAAGACAACAGTAAAGTTAGCCCAATTTTTTTTATATTGTAAAAGATAATGTTACGCCAAGTAAATTGATACCCAACATGTCATGCTTAAAAATTGCGCCCGCTCATAGAATGGCGACAAACTTTTACCCTTAAAAATCTCCATAGGCGACTTTTAAAAAAATTCTACAGGTTGCATGTTTTGAGTTACAGAGGAGGTCTAGGGCTAGAATTATTGCTCTCGCTCTAACGATTGCGGCGATATCTCACATGTGTGGTTTGAACACCGGTTTCATATGCGGGCGCTGCTCACGTATGCATTCGCTTCTGCGCGCGAGCTTGTCGGGACGGGGCGCTTTAAAAAAAAAAAATCTTATTTATTTTACTTTATTTTAGTTATTTTGACACAGTTTTTAAAAAAAATTGTGTCTCTTATTTCTTTTACAATGTAAATATCCCTTGTAATAGAAAAAATCATGACAGGTCCTCTTAAATATGATATCTGGGGTCAAAAAATACCTCAGATCTCATATTTACACTAAAATAAAAAGTAAAATTGTCATTTGAAAAAATGACAAAAAAATGGCCCCTAAGAGCTATTGTGGGAAGTGACGTTTTGACGTCACTTCCGAACTGCTATGGTATGGAGACGGGTGGGGCCATCTTACAGTAGGTGAACCCGATTTTGTGTCAATCTCGCTCTCTTTCTCAGCGAGATTGAGCACCTACGAGCCCCATCGCGGGAGCCAGCGCCGAGCTGGCTTGCCGCGATGGATACAGAGCCGTCATAGAAGCGACGGGAGATCCGACTTGGATTCCCGCCAATTCTACACGTGTGCGGCGTTTGTTATGAATCCTGAAGGGGAAGTCCCCGCCGGATTTTAAATAAAAATCCGGCATGGGTCCCCCCTCAGGAGCATACCGGGCCCTTAGGTCTGTTATGGGTTGTAAGGAGAGCCCCCCTACGCCGGAAAAAACGGCGTAGGGGGTCCCCCTACAATCCATACCAGACCCGTATCCAAAGCACGCTTCCCGGCCAGCCAGGAAGGGAGTGGGGACGAGCGAGCGCCCCCCCCCCCCTCCTGAGCCGTACCAGGCTGCATGCCCTCAACATGGGGGGGTTGGGTGCTCTGGGGCAGGGGGGCGCACTGCGGCCCCCCCCACCTCAGAGCACCCTGTCCCCATGTTGATGAGGACAGGGCCCCTTCCCGACAACCCTGGCCGTTGGTTGTCGGGGTATGCGGGCGGGAGGCTTATCGGAATCTGGGAGCCCCCTTTAATAAGGGGGCCCCCAGATACCGGCCCCCCACCCTAAGTGAATGAGTATGGGGTACATCGTACCCCTACCCATTCACCTGCAAGAAAAGTGGTAAAAACACAAATAAACCACACAGTGTATTAAAATATTTTATTTTTCTGCTCCGGAGGCCGCCCCCTGTCTTCTTTATTAGCTCTTTTACCAGGGGGGGCTTCTTCTTTGACGTCTTCGGGTGGGTGGGGGCCGCCGTCTGGTTCTCTTCCACCGCCGGGGGGGGTGGCTTTTAAAAAAGCCCCCACCCCCCCGGCGGGTTTCCTCCGGCGTCTTCGGCGGGGCTCTTCTTCTTCCGCTATCCCGACGGGTCTTCTCAACTCTCCGGGGTTCTCCTTCTGTCTTCGCCGCTCTCCGTTGTTGACTCGGCGCACCCCGGTTCTTCGTCTCGCTGTCCGGTGTCTTCTTCCGTGATGTACGTCTTCTCCTTCCGTGCTGTGATGAGTTCTTCTTCCGTGCTGTGACGTCATGTTCTTCACTTCTCTCCTTCTCCCGATGTTGCCACGCCGGTCCTCCTCGCTGAAATGACGGATGCGCGCCTTGCATCGGACCTATATAGGCCTCACAGTCCCATCATGCTCTGTACCTACCCATGTGATACCTACCACGTGGGTAGGTATCACATGGGTAGGTACAGAGCATGATGGGACTGTGAGGCCTATATAGGTCCGATGCAAGGCGCGCATCCGTCATTTCAGCGAGGAGGACCGGCGTGGCAACATCGGGAGAAGGAGAGAAGTGAAGAACATGACGTCACAGCACGGAAGAAGAACTCATCACAGCACGGAAGGAGAAGACGTACATCACGGAAGAAGACACCGGACAGCGAGACGAAGAACCGGGGTGCGCCGAGTCAACAACGGAGAGCGGCGAAGACAGAAGGAGAACCCCGGAGAGTTGAGAAGACCCGTCCGGATAGCGGAAGAAGAAGAGCCCCGCCGAAGACGCCGGAGGAAACCCGCCGGGGGGGTGGGGGCTTTTTTAAAAGCCACCCCCCCCGGCGGTGGAAGAGAACCAGACGGCGGCCCCCACCCACCCGAAGACGTCAAAGAAGAAGCCCCCCCTGGTAAAAGAGCTAATAAAGAAGACAGGGGGCGGCCTCCGGAGCAGAAAAATAAAATATTTTAATACACTGTGTGGTTTATTTGTGTTTTTACCACTTTTCTTGCAGGTGAATGGGTAGGGGTACGATGTACCCCATACTCATTCACTTAGGGTGGGGGGCCGGTATCTGGGGGCCCCCTTATTAAAGGGGGCTCCCAGATTCCGATAAGCCTCCCGCCCGCATACCCCGACAACCAACGGCCAGGGTTGTCGGGAAGGGGCCCTGTCCTCATCAACATGGGGACAGGGTGCTCTGAGGTGGGGGGGGCCGCAGTGCGCCCCCCTGCCCCAGAGCACCCAACCCCCCCATGTTGAGGGCATGCAGCCTGGTACGGCTCAGGAGGGGGGGGGGGGGGCGCTCGCTCGTCCCCACTCCCTTCCTGGCTGGCCGGGTAGCGTGCTTTGGATACGGGTCTGGTATGGATTGTAGGGGGACCCCCTACGCCGTTTTTTTCGGCGTAGGGGGGCTCTCCTTACAACCCATAACAGACCTAAGGGCCCGGTATGCTCCTGAGGGGGGGACCCATGCCGGATTTTTATTTAAAATCCGGCGGGGACTTCCCCCTCAGGATTCATAACAAACGCCGCACACGTGTAGAATTGGCGGGAATCCAAGTCGGATCTCCCGTCGCTTCTATGACGCGCTTGCTGGGATGTGCTGTCACTATTCCAGTGAGTGTGAGATGTCGGCGAGATCTCGGCACCCTGTCGCCGAGTATCAGCGCGACGCTGTCGTGCTAAAAGCACAATATCACAAACACCTACTGTACCTTCACTCGTCTCCATACCCAGCCACAGAGAGGATCCGATTACCTCCTCTGCTACCAACGGCTCCAGTAAACGGAGGGGGGGGCCCTCTCCCGCCGACAACAGTGATCTCACGGCAAATTCGCCCCTGCAGCTGTCCTCGACCCCCCTCTGGCCGCGGACATCTCTCCCGGAGCTTACTTCCGCTGTGATTGGCCGGAACCGCGATGATGTCATGCGTGGGGGCCGACGGTTACGGCACATATAACTGAAGCATATATATATATTTTTGATCTTTATATTGTTGATCTTTTCACTGAAAAAGGATGTTTATGTGGTACAAACATCCAGAGATTACTTCCTAGAATTGGCAATGAGGGTCAAAGTCAAAAGAAAAAAAAAATGTGTGTGTTTACAACTAAACTCTTAACATTTGAAAATCTATTTTATATGGGTAACCCTATTGGACATAGCAATTATTCATATTTATCTGTAGTAAACATTTTTACCCAGTTTCGATAGAGGTGACATCTTGTGTTACAGAAGGTGGTACGATGAGGGGGTGATCTAATGTCTCTGACAGAATATTGCCATGCTTGTCCATTATGATCTTGTAATTTTACATGTCAGTGATAAACTGCAGTCCTGACCACTCTCCTTCTATGGGATGATATTTTAGTTTGTCCCATGTTGTGACAGAACACTAAATTGATTAAACATGTACCGAGATTTGACACCAGTGGCGGACGCCTTCTATTTGTTGATTATTATTGATTTTCTTTGATACTTCATTTAAAAATCAATAGCAGCGGAGAAGAATCGGCCTGGTTTACCAAGTCTGAAACAGGCTATTGTGAACTGGATGAGAGCCACAGACTCACACGACAGCTTCTTCCAATTATGGAAAAGCTCTTAACAGGTGAAACTTCATCTTGAAAATCAATACTCAGTTTTCTTGCTCAATCAGAGAAAGTGGTCATAAATTAGGCTCATCTTTGGGAATCTCCAGACAGATGCATAGCAAATAATCTGTACATTATTTAATTCACTATCACTATAAGTGTATGTCTTCTGATACACAGCAGCTTACTGGTAGGTGTAGTAGGAGTTGGCTGCCTCAAAATCTATATCTGTTTATTATTATACAATATAATACATGTTATGCAAATATACATGGAATGCTCAGAAAAACTCAATACTATACTTTTGCCATACTCAAAATTAAAATGTTGAGGTCATATATGTAAAAGTTTAACTTATATGGAGAATAATGATATCAAACCTATAAAATATAATATATGTAAAATCAACGGCAGTTACAACTCCAAAAAAGTTGGGACGCTGTGTAAAATCCACAAAATAACAGCATGCCCTTAAACGTAAGGGAAGAGAGGAGGGGGAAATAAGAAAAACGGGGATTTTTTTTTTTTTGAATGTTGTTGAATATGAATGAATGGATGAGGTGGAATATGAATGACATATAGTTGACATTTGTATTAAAGGGATCCGGATAACTGAATAGGGGAAGAATCAAAAGTGAAAAAAGAGGGATATTTGTGACGGTATCGGTATGATATCCCCGTCAACGTTCCCTTCTTCCCATAACGAAAATCACCCCAATATTCCACGAGGAGGGATATCCCTGGAATCGCCCAGAAAGCCACACATGAGACCAGCTTACTGCTTGAACAACACAGAGTTTAATGTTATATCACACACAGCTTATATGTCATTTCCAAAACTGTTACAATGACAAATCTCCGCCCCCCTCACACTGGGGCTTCCATACAGATGACTAGGTAGACACGACGGGGCCGATGCTGAAAACACATTTTCTTTAGACAATGACATCAATGACGCTGAGCACTAGCTGTACTGAATACATCAACCAGACCGCCCGACCCCGCATATAGAGAGATAATTACCACAATGAAGCAATCAGAATAATTAACACAAGCCACTTAAACCCAGCTCTCCTTCACACAACACAATAGATCAATTAACCTTTAGAAATAGTGAGGGGACATTAGCACGTCAATAACCTGTCAGAGGAATGAATCACATGAAATTCCTTTCTACCTCTACCCATGGCTAGCAGGGAGCAGTAAACTGAGACATATAGGCAAATGTATCACAATGGCCCCCCTTTTGCTCCCTGCTCCGGCAAACCCGGTTGGACCTTCCCTGGTCCAGTAGGGTTGACGGGTTCAGAGCTTTTAGTCCGAGGTTAACTCCGTTTGGCATGACTGACCTCCCTTGGCAACTGCTTCAGACTCAGGTATGTCACCGGGTCGTCAGATCACACGCCGGTCAGTCCCCAAGTCTTTGTGCGATCTGCAAAGTCACCAGAAGTCAGTGTGAAGACAGCGAATGGGTCTGTGCGCCGCCGTCTAGGTGTCCCGCTATGGGAGGGGGTAGGTTATGGCTCTGAAGTGACAATCCCAGGAGATTCATAAAAAGAAAAAGTTATATTTGTTGAAATGCTGTAGCACTGGTGCTCAGAGTCGGGGGGGGGGGAGGGGAATCAGAGCCCCATAAGGTCAGCCACCCCCTGCTCCCTCCGCAGCCGCCGGTTCTCCTCTTTGAGCTTCTCCAGCTCCATCTCCAGTTCATGGAGCCTGGGGGGGTCAGCCCGCTGTGACCTCAGGTGGTTGTTCTCCTCCTCCATGCGGCTTATGCACTCCTCCAGCTCTATGTACTCACGGATCAGATCCTGCTTGCTCATGTCCTGCAGGCTCTCCACGTGGTCCTTCATCATCAGGAACTGGGTGGTGGTGTAAGGGGCCACCGGTGGGCCCTTGGCGAACATCTCGGCCCGCATCTGGGGCGCCCACTGCGATTCCATCTCCTCCAGACGCTTCTTCTCCTCCCAGGTCCGCTGGTTATATGACTTCCAGGACCTCTTCTTCTTGGAGGGTAGCTGGCGGTGCCTCTTTCTGCCCAGCTCCCTCCAAGGCCCCTCCGGCTCATGGCTGTCGCCCATGACCAGCTGACAATGGTGTTCCCTGTTGTCCGTAATAACAGATTGTACCATGAGGGCTTCGTAAGGGGTGCCCAATGGTTCTTCCTGACCCAGCTCCTGGGGATCCCAAGCTGAGTCTACACAATGGGCTGCTGCTGGTGGGCGGTACCCAGGTTGAGACCAATTTGACCTGGTGTTGTCATTCATGGGGCAATTCTGCTTGAAGTGACCCAACTGTTTGCACCGGAAGCAGCGTTGTTCGTTGTCCTCCTGGCGTGGGTAGCGAGGGCTATATGTCATCGGTCTGTTAGGCGGTTGGTATCTAGCGGCTGGTGGGTGTGAGGGCGCCGTTGGTTGTGGGGGTTGTACCCGTGGTGTGACCTGGTTTGTCTTGCGAGTATCCGCATATTCATCCGCCAACTTCGCGGCCTCTGGTAGAGTCATGGGCCTGCGATCTCTCACCCAATCCTTGACGTCCGTCTGGATGTGATTGTAAAATTGCTCCAGGAGCATTAGTTGCAAAATGTCTTCTGCGGTGGTGGCCTGGCTGCTGTTAACCCAGTTAGAGGCCGACAGGGACAGCTGGCATGCCCATTCTGCGTAAGAGTCTTCCGTGGTTTTGCGTGAGTCCCTGAACTTCTGTCGGTGGGACTCTGGGGTTACTGCATAACGAGCCAGGAGTGCTTCTTTAACCCTGGCGTAGCTATGGATATCCTGATCTGGCACGGTCCGGAAAGCATCAGAAGCTTTGCCTGACAGTTTGCCTGACAATATTGCAACCCAGTCTCTTCTAGCTATTCGGTGCAGGTTACATTGATAACTACCTGGCAGACTTTGAGCGACAATCTCACAGTCCTTTTCATCAAAAGCTTTAAAAGCGCTAAACGGAATCTTCCTTGCGTCTGCTGTGCTGTACTCACTGTTCGTAGAAGGTGCGGCTGCTTGTTGGACTGCTGCCAGTTTTAACTGTAGCTCTGCGTCCCTTATTTGTTTATCCTTCTGTAGTTCTGCGTCCCTTATTTGTTTAGCCTTCTGTAGCTCTGCGTCTCTTATTTGTTTATCCTTCTGTAGCTCTGCGTCTCTTATTTCTTTAGCCTTCTGTAGCTCTGCGTTTACTAACATGTCCATCACTTTCAGCACCACATCCGGCGTTGGGTTCGGGCCGAACCACGCTAGCTTCTCTCTCATTAGCTTGTTGGTTGGTGACTCCTCCTGAATCACTGGTGTCTCCATCTCTTGTACTGCTGGCGTTGCTGCAATCACGTCCTCCTGGTCTAGCTCCATTAATTCTGCTATGATGACCCGCTTGGTTTTGTTGCTAGCAATCCTTCAACGAACTTCCAGTAGTTCTTTCAGTGTATTTCTTTTAAGCAGGGTGTAGCAGCCTTCCATTCACTGTTCCCAGTGTCTGCTTGGAATCCGGGTGTAAAGGAGAGTAGAAGGGAAGATCCCGCTGCTGCCAACCAATTTGTGACGGTATCGGTATGATATCCCCGTCAACGTTCCCTTCTTCCCATAACGAAAATCACCCCAATATTCCACGAGGAGGGATATCCCTGGAATCGCCCAGAAAGCCACACATGAGACCAGCTTACTGCTTGAACAACACAGAGTTTAATGTTATATCACACACAGCTTATATGTCATTTCCAAAACTGTTACAATGACAAATCTCCGCCCCCCTCACACTGGGGCTTCCATACAGATGACTAGGTAGACACGACGGGGCCGATGCTGAAAACACATTTTCTTTAGACAATGACATCAATGACGCTGAGCACTAGCTGTACTGAATACATCAACCAGACCGCTCGACCCCGCATATAGAGAGATAATTACCACAATGAAGCAATCAGAATAATTAACACAAGCCACTTAAACCCAGCTCTCCTTCACACAACACAATAGATCAATTAACCTTTAGAAATAGTGAGGGGACATTAGCACGTCAATAACCTGTCAGAGGAATGAATCACATGAAATTCCTTTCTACCTCTACCCATGGCTAGCAGGGAGCAGTAAACTGAGACATATAGGCAAATGTATCACAATATTGATCCCTAAAGTGTAAAATATGTCCCTGTTTCAGTTAAGTGGGAGAGCGATTATAAAAGCAGATGAATTTATTGTATGATTTGTATTGTGTAAACATTGTTAAAAAAAATTATAAAAAGATATTGAAAACAAAATAACAGCATGCAATGACTTGTATCTCTCAAACCCATATTTTATTCAAAATAGAAAGTAGAAAACATACAGGGCTAGATTCACAGAGCAAGTACGCCGGCGTATCTACTGATACACCGGCGTACTTTCAAATTTGCCGCGTCGTATCTTTAGTTTGAATCCTCAAACCAACATACGACGGCTTCTGGCTTCGATCCGACAGGCGTACGGCTTCGTACGCCTTCGGATCGTAGGTGCAATACTTCGGCGCCCGCTGGGTGGAGTTTGCGTCGTTTTCCGCGTCGGGTATGCTAATTAGCTTTTTCCGTCGATCCACGAAGATACGCGCGGCCGTCGCATTCTCTTACGTCGTCGCTAGTCGTCCGTGAATAGGAAAGGACGTAACTCACGTCTAAGTTAAAAAAATGACGTCGCTGCGACGTCATTTCGCGCAAAGCACGGCGGGAAATTTCAAAACGGAGCATGCGCAGTTCAATCGGTGCGGGAATGCGCTTCATTTAAATGAATCACGCCCCCTACACGCCCAATTTGAAATACGCGCCGAGAGATACACTATGCCGCCGTAACTTACGGCGAGAAATCTTCCTGGATTTGACTTAGAGCCAGGTAAGATACGGCGGCGTAGCGTATCTCTGATACGCTGCGCCAGGGCAATTCTATGTGAATCTGGCCCATAATGTTTAAAATGAGAAAATAGACCATTTTAAGAAAACAATAAGGTAATAGTGAATTGATGGAGGCAACATGTCTCAAAAAAGTTGGGGCAGAGCAACAAAAAGCTGGCAAAGTAAGTGGTACTAACAAGGAAGAGTAAAAGAACATTTTGCAACAGGTCAGTAACATGACTGGGTATAAAAACAGCACCATAGAGAGTCTGAACATCTCAGAAGTAAAGATGGTTCATTAATCTGTAAATAGCTGCGTCTAAAAATTGTCGAACAATTTGAGGATGATGAAACATACATAAATTTGCAAAGACGTTAAATATATCATCAGCTACAGTACATAATATCATCAAAAGGGTAAAAGAATCTGGAGAAATCTCTTTGTGCAAGGGACAAGTCCTAAACGCAATACTGGATGCCCTTGATCTTCTAATCCGCTTATGGCAGTGCGTTAAAAACAGGAATGATTCTGCATGAGCTCAGGAATACTTTCAAAAATTATTGTCTGTGAACACAGTTCACCGTCCCATCTAAAAATGCAAATGGTCTGTTGCAAAGTGGAAAACATGTTCTGTTTGACATTCTTTTTGGCAACTATGGGCATCCTTTGGACTATAAAAGAGGAGGACCTTCAGGCTTGTTCTCAGTGCTTAGTTCAAAAGCCTGCTTCTCTGATGGTATGGGGGTGCATTAGTGCGTATGGAATGGGCAGCTTGCACATCTGGGGCTACCCCCTGGGAAGAAGCCTGTGTGTTCCAGAGTGGAAACGACTAGACCTTAGCAGGTGCTTTGTGCTGAGGGCCCAAGAAAACTTATGTGTGGGAGCTGGGCTGGAGAGGTGGGAACTTTCCAGGTATGGAAGTACTCCATGAGGGTGAGACACCAGTAGGTATCCTGCACCCTTAACCCTCCTCCTGCATTTTTCATCTGAAACCTGCAATGAATCATAAGAAGACCTCTAGACTGGGGCCTGAGTTTGTCTGTGTGCTTCTGGGATTGAAAACAGGGTGGGCAGCCTCTAAACAGGTAAGAGGGACTCTTTTTTTTCAGCAGGTCATCACTACATGTGGGGGCTCGTAGTCTGGCATTGCCCAGCCTAGTTCACGATGCTGTTGCCCTTAGCAACCAATAGAAGCTTGAAGATTTTGTTTGTGCTTTATGAACTGTATAGCTGGGAGCACAGAAAACATTTTTTCCTGTTCCTGTGGAGAAATTGTTAATCTTGCAGGGAGGAGGGTTGAGGGTGCAGGCTACACAAGACGGCTTACTGAAAAATATTATCCCAGCAGTATTAATAGTAGGCCCTTAAAGTGGTTGCAAACCCACTTTTTTCACTTTTGCCTACAGGTAAGCCTATAATAAGGCTTACCTGTAGGTATAAAGAATATCTCCTAAACCTGTACGGTTTAGGAGATATTCCCCTCGCAATGCGCCGCTGATTGCAGCGGCACATGCGCAGGGGGGATCCTCGGCTGAAGGGCCGGCTCGGCCGACCCATGCCGGAAAGGAAATCTCCCGCGCGCATGCGTGGGAGTGACGTCATCGCCGCTCCAGCCAATCACAGCGCTGGAGCGGCGATACACGGAAGACACGCCGAAGCTCGGCTCGGCGTGGACCAGGTAAGTTACCTATCTCGTTCCGAGGTAAGTATTTCATAATGAGCTAATATGCGGTGCATATTAGCTCATTATGGCTTTTTCCTTGCCGGTGTAAAAAAAAAAAAAAAAAAAAATGATAATGGGATGGAGACTGACAGATAATTCTGTGACCCTAGTTGTTACATAGGGAATCTACATGTGTAGTAAGCGGTCAAGAATTTATTTTCATGTTTCTTTTTGTTTTGCTGTTATATTTTTCACTGTATATAGTATAAATAAACTGCACCTTTGTTTTTTTTTCACCTACAACGCTGTCTGCTGTGCCTGATTTTGTGTGGTGAACCCATCCAGGGGGTCACACACACCCGCTGCCAAGCTAACCCCCTCACAGGGGTTATAACCATCCCTTGCTCTATCCAAAATGAAATATATTGTTCTACTTTAAGCTTGACAAGGATACCGCCAAATGTGAGTCAGACTATCTCCCATTTCAAGCATTACTGCAGATGTTATGATAAAAATCCTAGCTAATAGACTGCCCAAAGTAATATCATTGCAGATTCATGCAGCTCAAACTGTCCTAGTACCTAGCCAATATAGCAGCACCTATCAAATATATTGTTTTTTAATACAACTCAAGTCTTTGAAAACATTTAAAGGTAGGAAGGAAATCCAGGAAATAGAATCACAGTATAGTCAGATACCACATAGGTGTTTTAGTGGCGCTCCTTGAATACTATCAATGCCAGGTTTGATGTTGGCTCTAAATTTATGGATTTGGTAAATGTACTCTGCTCTGGACCTTAACTACGAATACACACCAATGTGCTTTGTCTCTAGTGCTTTACCACTTGGTCATGGCAATGAATACAGGCAATTTTAAGCCTCCACAATTGTTCAAAATGCACCATTTCCCCTATTAACATTCTTCCAAATAATAATTAATAAATACATTTACATGATACATTGTGTGTGTTAAAGGTGAGTTCAAAGGAAAAAAAACATTTGAACGGAAAACATCTCAAAGGGGTGGCCCATTTTTCTAAGTTTGAAAATGACTATAAGCTAAATCAACTATATAAGCAGTGATAACAGCATAACCAATTTTATGAATAAAAGAGAGTTGAATTGCAAAAGTGAAATGGTTTCCTTTTGCTGAAGACTTGAAAAATAAACTGTTCCATTAGACATAAACTGTTTCTTAGACAGAAACCAGCTGACAGAAGATTTATCACTCTACGTTTCCAGAATGATAATTATTGTAATAATCCTACATAGTTATTGAGTGGTACCGTGTTTCCCCGAAAATAAGCTTGGGTCTTATATTCATTTTGGCAACAAAACATACAGTAGGGCTTATTTTCAGGGTAGGTCTTACCATGTATTGTGCAGTCTTCTCTCCCCCTCTCTCTCCCTGCCTGACAGGAATCCCCAGTGTGAACTGAGTTAAAGGAGAAGTCCAGCCTGAGCTTTTTAGGCTGGGCTTTCCCTAAGGGTCACAGGACCCGTTTTCAGCGGAGAGCGGTCTGAAGTCCGCTCTCCACTGACGTCACTGCCATCATTCTGGGCAGCGCGTCATCCCGACTTCCAAGTCTGGATCCGCCAGCTGCCTTGATTGATGGCAGTCTCAGCATCTCAGTGAGCCTCTGAGATGGCCGCTCCCCGCACCTCCACTGCTCAGCGCTTCAATGAGCGCTGAGAAGTAGAGCAGAAGATATGCTGACTGACAGCTTTGCTCGGGGGGAGTGATAACCGAGCCATTGGTGGGGTTCGATGGCTCGGTTCTCAGTGCAGAGATGCTGGGGGACAGATGCAGCATCAGTCTGATGCTGCATCCACCGAGGGAAGTATGACTAGCAAATAAAAAAAACAGACTTCTCTTTTAAAATGCTTGTAAAATCCTATAATCCACAATATGTGTGTTTCTGTAATATAATTGTGTCAAATACCTTCATTATAGTGCCGTTCTGCGCTTCTGTGACCCACCAGAGCTCTCTTCCCCACAATTATATTACAGAAACACACACATTGTACATTATATACTACTGTAATAGAATGGATTATAGGATTTTACAAGCATTTTAACCACTTGACAACTGGGCACTTAAACACCCTTAATAACCAGACCAATTTTCAGCTTTTGGTGCTCTCACGTTTTGAATGACAATAACTCAGTCATACAACATTGTAACCAAATGAAATTTTTGTCCTTTTTTTCCCACAAATAGAGCTTTCTTTTGGTGGTATTTGATCACCTCTGCGGTTTTTTTTTTTTTCGCTATTAATGAAAAAAGAACGAAAATTTTGTAAAAAAATGAATTTTTCTTCATTTCTATCATATCATTTTGTAAAAAAGTAATTTTTCCTCATACATTTGGCCTAAAATGCATACTGCTACATATTTTTGGTAAAAAAAAAAAAAAAATTTTGGATATTATTTAGTCTGGGTGAAAGTTATAGGGTCTACAAGCTATGGTACCAATTTCTGAAAATTGAACAATTTGATCACACCTGAAGTACTGACAGCTTCTCTCATTTCTTGAGACCCTAACAAGCCAATAAAGTACAAATACCCCCCAAATGACCCCTTTTTGGAAAGTAGACATTCCAAGGTAGTTAGTAATAGTCATAGTTAGTTTTTTGAAGTTGTCATTTGTTCCCACAATTCTTTGCAAAATTAAGATTTATTTATTTTTTTTTTTTTTTCATACCAATATTGTCATTATAACAGGTTATTTCTCTCACATGGCATGTATATTCCACAAATGACACCCCAAAATATATTCTGCTGCTCCTCCTGAGTATGGCGATACCACATGTGTGAGACTTTTACACAGCGTGGCCACATACAGAGGCCCAAAACCGAAGTAGCAACTTCAAGCATTCTAGGAGCATAAATTACACATCTAGGGCCAGATCCTCAAAAGAGATACTCCGACTTAAGTGCTGTTCAGTCTGTGTGTAACTTTGGAAACGATCCTCAAAAGGCTTTTTCCAAAGTTACACAGAAGATCCGGCATGTGTAATTGATTTACACTGCCTAATTTTAGGATGCAGTACCGCATCCGCCGCTGGGGGCATTTCGAGTCGAAATGCCGTTGCTAGTATGCAAATTAGCACTTAAGGCGATCCACAAAGCTTTCTAGCTTCTTTTTTGCGCCGTAAGTGTTATTTTGCAAGTGTAAAATTAGGGCTCGTTTTACAAAGTGTAAAGTTAGTCACACCTTGTAAAGGCCCATTGCAGCGACGGCATTTGGTATGCTTTCCCGAGGGAGAACTCCACGTCAATTTGTAAAAAACAAAACCGGCATGGGTTCCCCCCCAGGAGCATACCAGGCCCTTAGGTCTGGTATGGGTTGTAAGGGGACCCCCCCTACGCCGAAAAATTGACGTAGGGGGTCCCCCTACAATCCATACCAGACCCGTATCCAAAGCAAGCTACCCGGCCGGCCAGGAAGGGAGTGGGGACGAGCGAGCGCCCCCCCCCCTCCTGAGCCGTGCCAGGCCGCGTGCCCTCAACATGGGGGGGTTGGGTGCTCTGGGGCAGGGGGGCGCACTGCGGGCCCCCCCACCCCAGAGCACCCTGTCCCCATGTTGATGAGGACAGGACCTCTTCCCGACAACCCTTGCCATTGGTTGTCGGGGTCTGCGGGCGGAGGCTTATCGGAATCTGGGAGTCCCCTTTAATAAGGGGGCCCCCAGATACCGGCCCCCCACCCTAAGTGAATGGATATGGGGTACATCGTACCCCTACCCATTCACCTGGAGGCAAAAAGTAAAATGTAGTAAACACACAACACAAGGCTTTTTAAAATAGTTTATTATTCTGCTCCGGACGCCCCCCCTGTCTTCGTTATTAGCTCAATTACCAGGGGGGGCTTCTTCTTCCGCTCTCCGGGGGTCTTCTTCCACTCTCCGGGGGTCTTCCGCTCTCCGGGGGGGCTTCTCCGGACTCCGGGGGGGCTTCTCCGGACTCCGGGGGGGCTTCTTCCATCTTCTCCCCTCTTCCGCTCTTGACTCGGCGAACCCCGGTTCTTCTGCAGCTCTCCGGTGCCTTCTTCTTCAGCGCTGGCTGCCTGCTATGTTTGTGTGTTAGCTCGATTTCAAACAGGCAGCCGGCGCGGTCTTCTGTGGCGTCAGGGTCTTCTGGTCTTCTGTTCTTCCGATGTTGTCTCGTCGCCTGTTGTCGCTGCAATGATAGAAGCGCGCCTTGCATCCCATTTATATAGGCATCACCGTCCCATCATGCTCCGGCAGGTACCCACGTGGTGGGTGCACGTGGGTAGGCACCCACCACGTGGGTACCTACCGGAGCATGATGGGACGGTGATGCCTATATAAATGGGATGCAAGGCGCGCTTCCATCATTACAGCGACAACAGGCGACGAGACAACATCGGAAGAACAGAAGACCAGAAGACCCTGACGCCACAGAAGACCGCGCCGGCTGCCTGTTTGAAATCGAGCTAACACACAAACATAGCAGGCAGCCAGCGCTGAAGAAGAAGGCACCGGAGAGCTGCAGAAGAACCGGGGTTCGCCGAGTCAAGAGCGGAAGAGGGGAGAAGATGGAAGAAGCCCCCCGGAGTCCGGAGAAGCCCCCCCGGAGTCCGGAGAAGCCCCCCCGGAGAGCGGAAGACCCCCGGAGAGTGGAAGAAGACCCCCGGAGAGCGGAAGAAGAAGCCCCCCCTGGTAATTGAGCTAATAACGAAGACAGGGGGGGCGTCCGGAGCAGAATAATAAACTATTTTAAAAAGTCTTGTGTTGTGTGTTTACTACATTTTACTTTTTGCCTCCAGGTGAATGGGTAGGGGTACGATGTACCCCATATCCATTCACTTAGGGTGGGGGGCCGGTATCTGGGGGCCCCCTTATTAAAGGGGACTCCCAGATTCCGATAAGCCTCCGCCCGCAGACCCCGACAACCAATGGCAAGGGTTGTCGGGAAGAGGTCCTGTCCTCATCAACATGGGGACAGGGTGCTCTGGGGGGGGGGGGCCCGCAGTGCGCCCCCCTGCCCCAGAGCACCCAACCCCCCCATGTTGAGGGCACGCGGCCTGGCACGGCTCAGGAGGGGGGGGGGCGCTCGCTCGTCCCCACTCCCTTCCTGGCCGGCCGGGTACCGTGCTTTGGATACGGGTCTGGTATGGATTGTAGGGGGACCCCCTACGTCAATTTTTCGGCGTGGGGGGGTCTCCTTACAACCCATGCCAGACCTAAGGACCTGGTATGCTCCTGGGGGGGGAACCCATGCCGGTTTTTTCTTTGAAAATTGGCATGGAGTTCTCCCTCAGGAATGCATGCCGCTGTCATTTTTTTTTTCCCCGACGCAACTTTAAGCCGTCGCGATCCTCAAAACTCGGCGTAACGTAACTTCGCGCATGCGCAGTACGGCCGACGCGCATGCGCAGTACGGCCGCCGCGGGAGCGCGCCTCATTTAAATGGGACTCGCCCCATTTGAATAGGAACGCCTTGCGCCGGCGGAATTTTAGTTACACAGCCTGAAATTTCTAGATAAGTGCTTTGTGGATCAGGCACTTAGGTAGAAACTTTAAGCCAGTGTAACTTAAATTGGATTTTTTAAGTTACGTCAGGTTTTTGTGGATCTGGCCCCTAATCTCTCAACCACCTATTACACTTTTGAAGGCCCTGGAGCACCAGGACAATGGAAACGCCCACAAAGTGACCCCATTTTGGAAAGCTAATACCCCAACGTATAATCTATGAGGCATAATGAGTCTTTTGAACAGTTCATTTTTTTCCAGATGTTCTTGGAAAATGTGGAAAAAAATAAAAACGCATTTTTTTTTACAGAAAGTTGTCCATTTATAGGATATTTCCAACACATAGCATGTACATAGAAAAAATTACACCCCAAAATATATTCTGCTGCTCCTCCTGAGTATGGCGATACCACATGTGTGAGACTTTTACACAGCGTGGCCACATACAGAGGCCCAACACCGAAGTAGCAACTTCAAGCATTCTAGGAGCATAAATTACACATCTAATCTCTCAACCACCTATTACACTTTTGAAGGCCCTGGAGCACCAGGACAATGGAAACGCCCACAAAGTGACCCCATTTTGGAAAGCTAACACCCCAACGTATAATCTATGAGGCATAATGAGTCTTTTGAACAGTTCATTTTTTTCCAGATGTTCTTGGAAAATGTGGAAAAAAATAAAAACGCATTTTTTTTTACAGAAAGTTGTCCATTTATAGGATATTTCCAACACATAGCATGTACATAGAAAAAATTACACCCCAAAATATATTCTGCTGCTCCTCCTGAGTATGGCGATACCACATGTGTGAGACTTTTACACAGCGTGGCCACATACAGAGGCCCAACACCGAAGTAGCAACTTCAAGCATTCTAGGAGCATAAATTACACATCTAATCTCTCAACCACCTATTACACTTTTGAAGGCCCTGGAGCATCAGGACAATAGAAACGCCCACAAAGTGACCCCATTTTGGAAAGCTAACACCCCAACGTATAATCTATGAGCCATAATGAGTCTTTTGAACAGTTCATTTTTTTCCAGATGTTCTTGGAAAATGTGGAAAAAAATAAAAACGCATTTTTTTTACAGAAAGTTGTCCATTTATAGGATATTTCCAACACATAGCATGTACATAGAAAAAATTACACCCCAAAATATATTCTGCTGCTCCTCCTGAGTATGGCGATACCACATGTGTGAGACTTTTACACAGCGTGGCCACATACAGAGGCCCAACATCCAAGAAGCACCATCAGGTGTTCTAGGGACATAAATTACACATCCAATTTCCTTACAATCTATCACATTTTTGAAGGGCCTTCATATTTCTAACACAGCATGTACATACCAAGAATTACACCCTAAAATACATTCTGCTGAGTAATGGGTAAAAAAAAAAGAAGATTACCTGTGGTTTTAGTAGTGCAATTGTCCACAGAAGGAGAGCCCCGATCCAGGCAGCAGGCAGGGACGTGGTCACTGGTCAGCGACAGTGAATGGAATTGTCCAGGCAGCAGGCAGGAATATTGTCCATAGTCAGGAAAAATATTCGTCCTGGTAGGAACATGGTCCAAGTAGCGGGCCATGGGTAGGGGAATGGGGACAGGGGTAGAGGCTTCTCCCACCCAAATCTCTTTGAAGCCTCCGGGCAACCAGACCCTAATCCGGGAATGAGAAAACTAAAAAATTAGTTTTTTCATCCAGAAAAACAATTCTGGAGCCCCTCACATATGTGAGACCCCTGTGTTCCCACTAGTATAGCAGGGTAAAAGATCAATCCAAGGGGCAGGCAAAAAACGTGGTCAAACAGTCCAGGGTCAGTTCCAGAGCAGGCAGATGTAGGTACAGTTTAGGGTTAGGCAAAAGAGTGGTCGTATAACAAGCCAGGGTCAGTTCCAGAGAAGGCAGAGGTATGTTTAGGGTTAGGCAAAAGAGTGGTTGTATAACAGGCCATGGTCGGTTCCGGAGAAGGCAGAGGTATGAGTGCAGTGGCATAAGGGGTGTGGGGGGGGAAATTACAGGAAATTAGAATTGCGTTTACCATACGTCCCTAATAATGAAGAAACGTATGGTAACGGCGGAAACATGTTCCAATACAGAGGCCTGGTTGGGAAGGACAATCGGGACAGTAATACACAGTGTCTTTTCGAATTCCTCTTCTGGAGCACACCCGGCACCTCTTCTGATTTCTGTGGCCTGTTTCAGGGGAGGGGGTTTTCTCAGGAAAGTGACGCTCGTGGAGTCTGCTCACAGAATCAGAGCGAATATTTTCCGGTGGGTTTTCGGGGTACAAAAGGGCGGTGATGACTTCTTCTTGATAGTCCAGATATGATACGGGGTTCTCTGATGACTTTTTGTAGATTACATAGGAGTTATAAAAGGCCAAACTAAAAAAATAAATGGACACTTTCTTGTACCAGTGGCGGGATTTTCTTGTGGGCAGGTAGGGTTCTATCATCTGGTCATTGAAGTCCACTCCCCCCATGAACAAATTATAGTCATAGATGCACTTTGGTTTTTGGATTGGGCCGGTTCTTTGGGGGACTTCCACGCAGGTGTCGTCGTGGATTGATGTAAGCATGTGGACGTTCCGTTTGTCCCTCCACCTGACAGCCAATATCTCCTGGTTCCTCAATGCTGCAGACTCCCCTCGTCTGAGCTTTTGATCCACCAGTTTTTGCGGGAAGCCTTTCCTGTTGGGTCTTATTGTGCCACATGCTGGGGTATTCCGGAGGTAAAGACAGCGAAACAGGGGCAAGCTGGTGTAGAAATTATCCACATAAAGGTGGTATCCCTTTCCAAAGAGTGGATACATCAGATTCCAGACCACTTTTCCGCTGACTTCCATATACTCTGGACATTCAGGGGGATGCAGTTGCGAGTCCTTCCCTTCATACACCATGAATGAGTAGAGGTACCCTGTGGCTCTGTCGCAAAGCTTGTACATTTTGACCCCATATCGGGCCCTTTTGCTGGGGATGAACTGCTTGATGCCCAGCCTGCCTGAGAATTTGACAAGGGACTCGTCCACGGATATGTTCTGTTCAGGGGTATATAATTGGGGAAATCGTTGAGCGAAAAAATTTAGAAGTGGCCTAATTTTATATAGCTTGTCAAAAGCAGGGTCATTTCGGGGAGGGCACTGGGCGTTATCGTTAAAGTGGAGGAACCGCATAATTATTAAATATCGGGATCTTGGCATAAGGGAGGAGAAGAGTGGCATGTGGTGAATGGGTTTGGTGGACCAGTAGGAGTACAATTGTTTTTTTTTTGAAAGTGCCATAGTAAAGGTTAGGCCTAAGAACATTTTAAATTCGTCCACGGTTAGTTCTCTCCACTCAAAGGGGCGGGCATATCTGGAACCAGGGTTACTTCTTATGTACTGTTGTGCGTAGAGATTGCACTGGGCCACAATGAAGGATAGCAAATCTTCGGTGAAAAGTAAATTAAAAAAATTAAGCATTGAAAAGTTTTCGGTGTTCACCTGGACACCTGGCTGGGCAGTGAAAGGGGGGATATTTGCTGCTCCGGAATTAGGGGGAAGCCACAGGGGGTTTTGAAGGCCATAGGGAAGGCTGGCATGGCCCCTTTGTTGCAGTGGCACAGCGCTTGAGGCGGACGGCACAGCGCTTGAGGCGGACGGCACAGCTCTTGAGGCGGACGGCACAGCGCTTGAGGCGGACGGCACAGCGCTTGAGGCGGACGGCACATCGCTTGAGGCGGACGGCACATCGCTTGAGGTGGACGGCCATGCGCGTCTGGGAGTAGGCCGCTTCTCCACGCCAGCACCCCTTCTTTTCCTGGGCCCACGTTCCTCTTCAGATTCTGAATCCGACCCACTGTCTATAACTGGTTCATAGGCCGAATCCGAATCGGACAGAGACTCCTCGCTGCTCTCATCGCTCATGGCAAGTAGAAGATGTACGGCCTGCTCACCGGTAAAGAATTTTTTTGCCATACTGGTGGCTGGTGAGGCTGTACTGCAGAGCACTGTGGTGGCACTGATGGACACAGGTGGGCACTTATGTGCACTGTAGTGGCACGGGTGTGGCTCTGGTGGGCACAGGTGGCTCTGGTGGGCACAGGTGGCTCTGGTGGCTCTGGTGGCTCTGGTGGGGCTCTGGTGTGCACTGATTAGCAGAAGGCGGCACTTATGTGCACTGTAGTGGCACGGGTGTGGCTCTGGTGGGCAAAGGTGGCTCTGGTGGGCAAAGGTGGCTTTGGTGGGCACAGGTGGCTCTGGTGGGCACAGGTGGCTCTGGTGTGCACGGATTAGCAGAAGGCGGCACTTATGTGCACTTTAGTGGCACGGGTGGGCACAGGTGGCTCTGGTGGGCACAGGTGGCTCTGGTGGGCACAGGTGGCTCTGGTGGGCACAGGTGGCTCTGGTGTGCACTGATTAGAAGAAGGCGGCACTTATGTGCACTGTAGTGGCACGGGTGTGGCTCTGGTGGGCACAGGTGGCTCTGGTGGGCACAGGCAGCACTGGTGGGCACAGGCAGCACTGGTGGGCACAGGCGGCACTGGTGGGCACAGGCGGCACTGGTGGCCGCAGGCGGCACTGGTGGGTGCAGGCGGCACTGGTGGGCGCAGGCGGCACTGGTGGGCGCAGGCGGCACTGGTGGGCGCAGACGGCACTGGTGGGCACAGGCGGCACTGGTGGGCACAGGCGGCACTGGTACGGCACTGTTTTGGCACTGGTATAGGACTGTTGTGGCTCTGGTGCGGCTCTGGTGACACTGGTGCGGCTCCGGTGACACTGGTGCGGCTCTGGTGTGGCACAGGTGGCACAGATGTGGCACTACTGGGCACAGATGTGGCACTATGGACACAGATGTGGCACTGATGTGGCACTTTAGGCACAGATGTGGCACTGATGTGGCACTATGGGCACAGATTTGGCACTGATGTGGCAATATGGGCACAGATTTGGCACTATGGGGCAATATGGGCACAGATGGGCACTATGGGGCACTGGTATGGATGGCAAAACTCACAGTTTATCTCCTCTTCTCTCTCGCTGATACTGTGTGAGGAGAGGAGAGGAGATAAACTTTCATTGACCTTGCTGTGTTTACATTGTGATCGCGCCGTCATTGGACGGCGCGATCACATGGAAAAAGACCACTGTTACTGGTCAATTTCCCTGATCTGTGTAGCGCCGGGTCTCATAGACCCGGCGCGCACAGAATCTTCTGTGTGCGCGCCCGAGGCGGCGCGCATTGCTGCTTCTGCGGGGCGCCGTTAATTAACGGCAACCCCCAGTTAAGCAACCACCTTGCCGCCGTTATATGACGGCGGCTGGTGGTTAAGTGGTTAAACTAGGGCTTATTTTCGGGGTTGGGATTATATTGCAGCCCTCCTGGAAAATAATGCTAGGTCTTATTTTCGGGGAAACACAGTACTTCAGTATGGAAAAACAGAAATGTTGCCAGACATTTTGGTACTTCCCCTACTGCTGCCCTCTGTGCTGGTTCAAGGTATTCTATGCTTATAGTTATCCTCCTACCAGTTAACCATATACTGTAAAAGTGGCACTATTTTCTTTTTTTTTCTGATAAGAGAAAATGTAAAGACCATAAAGGAAGCATACCTGGAATTCATGCGAGTCTTCAACTTTTTAGCTTTCTTTTTATTTTTTTGCTTCTCCTCTACCTCCTTCACAGGTTCAACAGGAGCTGCAGTTTCAACTATAATGTCCACAATATATTTCTTCAAAGACAGATGCTCCTAAAAAAAGAGGACATGATATAAAATATATTTTTTTCACCATTCATGGAGTATTACTTACTTTATATACATCATTACATAAGTATTGCTGGACAAGTGCATTTTTTTTGTTTGTTCAGGAAATGTGTCCATTAGGAGAAAGAAGAAGAGAAAAGGGCAAGGCTGAGACACCTAAAAACTGAAGGTCAAACAGGAGCACTGGAAAGCATTCACTGCACAAAGATACATGAAAGCTGGTAGAGCACATGGACATATTTCACCCGTTTCCCACACTTCTTAACTCTCAGAAAAGCAAAGGATGAACTAATCTAAAATTTGGAATCAAAATTCATGAAATACAGCATATGGAATATCCGCAATGTCAAGATTGGAGTGCTTTTATATAGGATGAAGATAAAAAAAAAGGATTAATGCCATTTCCAAAATAATTGTCGAGGAAAAGATCCATATCAAGTAACATCACTTTTATGTTATTATCAGGGTTTAATTCTGTGAAATTAATCCTTATAAAAACTCCATTAATAGAACATATAATCAAAAGATAAAAAAACGTATTCCTCCCATACAGAGAATATGGGGCGTTGGAGAAAACAAAATAAAAACAAAAGAAACCTAGAAAGCCGAGCCTGTGAGAGCTGGTAATGTTACCATGACCTCTATCCTCTAGTGGTTCTGCGTGCACCAGAATTATAAGCTGGTGGATACAGAATGGGCATAGTGCCACTAGGGCAGTGTACCAGAAAATGAAATCCTTCAGATTTTAAGCTACAGCAATTGATAGCATTTACTTTCATGCAACTACATTATTTTATTTAACAAAGGTGATCAATAAAAAGTGAGATGATAAAACCTGTGAAAAAATTTAATTTTTGGACTTACTAAAAAATCCTTTTTTAAAGTTTATTGAGGGACACAGAAAAAATTGAGTACTGTCCGTGATACTTTTTTTATTTACACTAACATACAATTTTTAGTAGAAATAAAAAAAGTATCAAGGACAGTACTCAATTTTCTCTGTCACAATTGCACTAATACGGCTACAATCACGTCAAGTATTAAGGGACACAGAATTCAGAGACAGTTGAGACATACTGCCACCTACAGGAGGGGTGGGACACTAAAGCAGGCAACATCGTAAACATGGAGGGTTGGATCTGTGCCCCTGAAAAAACTTGGAGAAAATTAGAAAAACATGTAAAAACATGGATGGGACTTTAAATGAGACCAAAATCTAGTGAAATCCTGTGCTGCCGTCCCTAGGCAAATATGTAATACAAAAGGGGGGTTTGGGACTTTAAATGAGGCATACGGTTACAGTAATCAAGTAGAAAAGCAATAATGAATTTAGTTTGCACATGCGGAAATGACATGGACTAGTAGTATAAACAGTACTATGTGTTCATGTCTATACATATGTTCCAACATAGTAATACCATACATAGTGTAAAGGGGTAGCTGGATTTGTTCCCAGTGGCACATGGACAGTAAAAAGAAACAGATAAATAAGATTCTTAAAACTCCAGATGGATAAATGGTTGTAGATGTGAATGTCGCATCATTAGAAGGCTCTACGCGTTTCGTGGACAACTTCCACTCATCAGGAGAAAATGCAAAGTACATCTAGGTGTATTTTGAAAATTATATAACCAGTGTGATCTAATATCCCCCCTTGAAAACGGGGGAGAAAAGGTGAGGGGCAAAAGAAAAAATACAACACCCATAGTACCTTGCAAATCACCCTCCACAATCCCATGGGGTGCTGGGAGCCAAGGTCATGGTGTAAATATCCTCCTGGGAGCTTGGGCAGTAGGGTGCCGCAGCAAACAGATCAGCAAAAAAAGCAAGTGAGAAGGTCATGTCCCAAGTGGAATAACAAGTGAAGAAATGGTGGATCATTCTGTGAAAAATTATGGAAAAAAGTGTAAAATAAGTGCAAATTGGTATGTACTGTGAGAGCAGGAGCCCATAAAAAGTATTACCAAGGGTAGCGAACTGGGTGCAATGTAGGAGTAAAGTGGTGTATACAAATGGTGACAGACAGTGTAGGTCACCATGAGAGATGAGTAGAAAGAGCTATACTGAGCACCGAAGGACAGCCACCCAAAGGAAAAACATTGAGCCAAGTTAGTACCTTGAATGAATGAATGAATGAAAAACTTATATAGCGCGGCACATGCGAACTGAATCGCCTCTGGGCGCTTGATGTTTCGTGTCTCATGACATCAAAAGAGCAGAGTTTTAATCTGTCTTCTGAAGGTCAGGTGGTTTTCCTCCAACCGAACGCTGGTTGGTAAAGTGTTCCATAGTCTCGGACCTTGAAAAGCAAACCTTCTTTCTCCTTTGGACTTGTATTTGGTTTTTGGCACCTTGACCAGATTTTGGTCAGTGGATCGCAGAACGCGATTAGAATTGTGAGGTTCTATCTTGTCGCAAAGATATTGCGGCGCCTTCCCATGGATGCACTTATGTGTCAGGCAGAGTGCTTTAAATACAATTCTGTCTTTTACTGGCAACCAGTGAAGGGTTCTCAGCGAAGGTGAGATTGATTCCCATGTTTTTTTCCCAGTCACCAGTCTGGCGGCCGTATTCTGTACGACTTGCAGACGAGCGATTTGGTACTTTGGGAGCCCGAGGTAAAGGGCATTTGCATAGTCCAGTCTGGAATTCACGATTGTTCCCACCACGACTGCTACATCTTCTTTGGGGATAAATGGAATAAGTCTGCGTAGTAGGCGCAACAAATGGTGCGATCCGCTGACTACTGACCCTATTTGTGCATCCATTGTCATGAAGGTGTCAAAAATGACTCCTAGACTTTTGACTTTGGAGCTAGGGGTGATGCTTTGGCCCAGAATGGGCGGCGGTGTCCAGGTTGTTGCCAGTTGACTCTTTCGGCTGGCGTGAAACATAAGAAGTTCTGTTTTGGAACTGTTGAGTTTAAGATAACTCTTAGTCATCCAGTTTTCTATCGAAGAGAGACATTTCTCTAAACTGAGATGATGATCCTTTTTGTTGCAGATGCGAAAATACAATTGCGTATCGTCTGCATAAGAGTGATAAAGTAGTTCTTGGCTACTGATAATATCAAAGAGAGGGCGAAGATAGATGTTGAACAGTACCGGTGACAGGGGGGATCCTTGGGGGACTCCACATGGCACCGTGCGTTTTTCCGACGTGAAAGATCCCAGTTTCACTGTTTGTGATCGGTTTTCAAGAAAGGAGGAAAACCATGGTAAATCACCTTTTGCGATTCTGGCTACCTCGGCCAGTCGCATCAGTAACATTTTGTGGTCTACTGTGTCAAAGGCTGCGCTTAGGTCCAGCAGAACCTTGATTCTGGAAATATAATCCAAAGTTGTGCATGCAAATCCAAGTGGATCCAAGACAGAAAAAGTGCTGCACCTAAGTGCTATTTGATGCAGAGGTAGAGCCGCAGGGCCACTCCCAAAGTCTAAAGAGAGGGGTGACGCCAACACTTGTGCAGCCTGAGTCGTCCGGCAGTGTGACACCTAACATCCCTTATGGCAGATGCCAAGGGAATCACACGCGCCGGATTGACGTCACGTACGACGAATGGAACGTGACGCCGATGCACATCAGGCGCATCGCCCCCACCCCCCAGTGGGGACGGGGAAGGAGGTGAGAGCCCTGAGCATGCATCGTAGCTCCCGGGAATGACAAAAATACCAGGCCAAAGACAATTTGGTCCTTGGTGTCAAGCGAATTGATTTGTCCAGAGATTGCAAGAGAGGCTTGTCAGGCTGTGGTTACATGCTCATTAAATATATTGCAAAGACTAACTCAGCTATATATCCTATTTGGGGTGTATTTTACTCCTCATAGACTGCGCTTGATAGGCTTGCAAACAGAGTCTACTTGTTAAAGGTGTAAGCGGGACCATGGTGATTTGGTTCACCTTTTGTGGCGCTGCCCGAAACTACATCCCTATTGGGCAGAAGTGGTGAGTCAAATTAACTCAGTGTTTCAAGTGACCCTTCCCCTGGACCCGAAGGCATGCTTGTTGGGTATACTGGAAGAGTATGATTGGGATGTTCACACCAGAGAGGCTATACTTGTTTCAGGCACGAAAACCGATCGTGGTTCATTGGAAGTCGGTAGACTCCCCTACTGTGAGGGAATGGGTTAAAAATATAGGTGAACAGCTGAGACTGGAAAAACGTATCTACCAACACTGGGGTAATGCATATACGTTTGAGAGGATCTGGGCACCAGTGTTAGATGTTTCGGGGCTAGCTAGGTGGATCTGACCATGGATAGGCTGCTTAGGCTCAATGCTGGCTAAAGTGGTAAATGTATGCAGGGTACACTGCTAGAATACTTGAGTAGTGACAGATATGTCCGGGTGAATGGTGCAAGTAATAGATGTATTTGTGACTTTTCCTTCTATGCAAATTGCCTCTAGTAATGCATTCTCTTGTTTGATATATTTAGATGTGTGCTTTCCATAGCGGGTGGGTTTCCGCTGGAATGTACACTGATATGTACTGTTGCACTGTATGCTGCTGTATTTTCAATAAAAATGTTTGTTTGATATAAAAATAAAAAATAAACGATTTCAAGGTCTGAACTGTCCTTGCCACATTGTTAGTTTGCATCTACAGGAGGTCATTCATATATACCGTATATACTCGAGAATAAGCCGAGTTTTTCAGCGAATTTTTGTACTGAAAATGCCCCCCATCGGCTTATACTCGAGTCACCTTTTTGCGCTTGATCTCCCGGACTTTTGGGGACCTGGTACCAGCTGTCCGTAGGGCTTCTGGACCCCAAACTTGGCATACATGTAGCCCCACTCTTCCCCTAAAAGTGTGCAAAGTTTGTTGTCCAGGGGACCTACGGCCGAGGAGCACCGAGGCATACACATGGACACAGTGAGGCATGCACATGGACACAGTGAGGCAAAGTGAGGCACAGTGAGGCATGCAGATGGACACCCTAGGCTTATACTTGAGTCAATATGTTTTCCGAGTTTTTTGTGGTAAAATTAGGTGCCTCGGCTCATATTCGGGTCGGCTTATACTCGAACATATACGGTATGCCATATGTGCTTGGGTCTTGGAGAAAAAACAGAGTGCAGGAGACAGGCTGAATGACAGGGCCATAAACTGGAAGTACTGGCGAACCACAGCAAAGAAAAGGAATCACTGATGTGAAGGAAAACTGTGTACATGCAAGATGACGCCTATAATGCCTACAAAAGCAGAAAAGTATTTTTTAGCCTAAGGTCCAAGTTTCTTCTGCTGGGGTAGATAAGCACTCTTACCCCTAGTGACATCCTTAATGAATGTGTCCTAGGCAGCTCTAAAGAGACACTGTATTCACACGCTTTTGCATACCTGCTTTGCAGCCCAATATTTCAACCACAGGGTTCTCTGCATGTTCACTGACAGAAAATTCAAACAGGAGATAAGACGGGAGATGGTGATTAACCCATCTATATAGTAGCTCAGTGTTGTCACTTTTAAACACACTATAACTAGAAGATCAGTGTGGAGGGAAGCTGGATCCCTTCTCATAAACCTAGTCTATTCCCTTGAAGGCAGCAGCAAGGACTAACTGAGGTTAAACCATGTCAGTTGTTATTAGGGGCAGTAGCAAGAAGGTGCTCTACCTCATGCTATAATAATGGTGCCCAACTGCTGTAATAAATAAGGTAGCTCCTGGTGTTCGGGCTACAAAGTCTATCCCAAAGGCGGGCTAGGGTCACACCAGAGGCTGTACCATAATTTAGAACCGTGAGAATGCTCTGCAGGGAACACAGTACACAAAAGTTTGGAAAATGGCACATTATGAAGCCCAGTGCCTGAAGATAACATGCCAGGCAAGCTTCACAGTTGTTCAGTCCAGAGGGTCCAGGTATGGCCCCCAAAGATATTGCTAATGGCACACCAATCTGGGTTGCTGTATATAGGGACTAGCTAAAGCAGAGTGGTTGAAAATCTTGACTGATGAAAAATATAATCTAAAAAAAAACAGGGAAAAAAGAAGATAGCAAAAATTGGTAATTTTGTTCTGAGCAGAGAAAAGGTACCCATCCTGCTAGGACACTAATGCAAAGCTGAGGCATTTTGGGGAACAGGAGGGATTATTCCAGACTGGTCACTTTTATTTGTTTGTCAGTATCCAAATCCTTCTGTGGGCAGCAGTATAATCCAAGTCTGTGTCCCTCAATGAATGAGAAAGAACTTGTTACTTAGCAGCTTAAGTGTGCATGCAACCTAGTGTTAACTAAGTGTTTCACAAAAAAGTAGTATAGCGTAAGTCTGTGAAAGGTTTCATTTATTCAGGTCATGGCATATATAGTGCAGTAGTACTGTAGATAATCTCATTGAACTGGACTTATTCTGTAATGTTGGAAACATTTCAATTTAACTAAGGAAGCCACATGAATGTGTGGTGAAACATCTAAAATAGAGAAGTCCAGGTGAATGTGACAAACTACTACCAGCTATAACTGTATAAGAATTTATATTCCATTTTTCATATATTACTTGTGAGTATGCCCTACATGTGGGCTAAGCCTAAAGTATGCCAGAGAAACCACACAGATGTGTACTTGCTCGACCTGTTGTACATTTTTTTTTCATTACTGCTACCGTATATACAGTACTTGTCATGATTCACCCAATCTTTTTTTTTTTACTAAAGGATGGAGTGTCCCTTTTCCATGAATTCGTTTTAATAGTTCAGTTGCATTTTGGAGTGGTATTAGCTGCATTTTAACTAAAGTTGTGAAGGTCACCTTTTCTATCAAAATCTTAATTTTACAGAATTTTTGCTGGATTTACAGGGCGTCTCCAGAGCAGCATACAATTGTTTTTGAATACTCATTATTTCGTCAGCTGGGAGTTTTTTCTTTAACGCCTGACATAACTGCAAAAATGTTTTGCAAATGTAAAGCTTTAAGTAAGTAGACGGAAAAGGAATAACATAATTGGTTGAGCTTCTAGGCACAGTTATTCAGAAGAACAGTCTTGCTTAGCTTTTCCTCTTGGGAGTATGAATGTTTCCAAGCTCAATAGATATCTTAACTGCTTCCTTCGATCTACTTATAGAAGATGATGTTTAATGTTCTTGAACATGACAGTCCCTTCATTAGGTCTGGTGGGTGAGGTGAAAAGCACAATAAAGGAAATTTGACTATACATGCTTGGTACCTAATATATTTGAATAAATTACAGATTTGACGGAAAAAACGCAAGCAAAAGGCATCTGGGCCCCCAGGCTGCAGTTTAAAGACTACTGATTTAGACCAATAGGCAGTACTCAGACTAGAAAGTGAAGAAAGATGTTTATGTTCTTTATAGCTGTATAGTTGATCTACATTGTGCTTTACCCATAGTAGCTGCTGTCTCCAATTTCCAATGGTTTATGCGCCTACTTGCCACTGAATTGCATTGCACTGGTAACTATGGTCAGATGAACATGGCCACTGGATTGCATTACACTGGTAACAATGGTCAGATCTTAGAAGGAAGGTCAGAGGACATATCAAAAGGGCTTGTGGAGCAATCACATCAGAAATATAATGAGAGGAAGGGGATGAAGTCAGGAACAAACTGATGTCAGGGCAGGCAGAGTATAATCACAGATCAGTGACAAAGCTAAAGTCAGTAATGAAGACAGCAACAGTAACAGTGCACCCACAGAAACAGTATGGCAAGGGAAGCCAGCATTTCATAAACATAATAAAAGAAAGGGGACAGAAACATGAATAAACCGATGTCAGGTGGAGTATAAAGGTTTTCTTTTTTTAATACCAGAAAAAGCTTTCTCTGTCTTATCTGAATTCTCAGAAATTTGCCCTCATACATAACGGTTTCCAGTTTCTGGGGGTAAATTACCAGCAAAAAGGAGAAACTTCGATGGGGTCACCCGCATGCATGTGCCTCCATCTGGGATTATGGGAACAGTCCATTGTCTACCATTCGTGTACGTACCTTGGCCACACACTTTTTATGATTGGAATGGTGGGGTAAAGGGGCTGCAGGAATTTCTGTCTGAACTCAATATTAATGATAAAAATATCAGGCTCACCTACACCTATGATCCCAACTCTTTGCCTTTCCTCGACCTTTTGCTTGCCATCGAAGGTGGTAGATTGGAGACTAAAACGTATAGAAAGATCACTACTCCAATACCCTTCTTCAAGCCTCCAGTCGCCATCCACTGTCGCTCAAAGGGATCCCAATAGGGCAGTTCCTTCAAAGGAACTGTTCAAACGAGACTACATATCAATCTGAGTCAAATGAATGATATAACAGATTTAGGCAACAAGGCTACTCCCACAAAAACATTAAATATGCATGCAGCCTCTTCAACTGAACGTAGGGACCTCCTTGTCCCTAAACAGATACAAGACTCGCATTCCCAAATCACAATATCCCAACCTTCTCCTGTACGTATAATCACCCACTATGGGGTCCAATGGGAGGAAGTTCAGTCAATTTTGACAAAACATTGGTCCATTCTGACAAGGTCTAATAGCCTCTCTAATATCTAATATCGTGGGCCTAAAACCCCTACTAGTCTCCAGGAGGGCCAGGAACCTCAAAGATAATATGGTACATTCTGAGTTTACATGCACTCCATCCAAGAGCTGGCTGACGGAAATACCTAGGTCTAAGGGTATGTTTTAATGTGGTCATTGCCACATTTGCTGCCATGTTGAGCATACAGATAAATTTACTGACATGGACCGTGAAAGAATTTACCAGATCAAAAGGTTCATTAACTGTGGCACAGAAAAAGTTTTATACATCCTGGAATGCCCTTGTCAAAAGCTCTAGGTGAGCAAAACGAAGTGACAGCTACGTACACGTATAGGGGAACACCTTTGTAGCATTAGAAATGTAAAAAAAGCAAGGATAAATAATCCAAAATTGGGGTCCCATAGCACAGCACTTTGAGAGGTTTCATAAATCCTCTATCAAGGGAATAAAAGTAAAAGGCTTCGTTGCCCTATCTTTACCTAAACGCAGAGGTGATTACGACACTGTATATCAGGGATATTCAATTAGCGGACCTCCAGCTGTTGCAGAACTACAAGTCCCATTAGGCATAGCAAGACTCTGACAGCCACAAGCATGACACCCAGAGACAGAGGCATGATGGGACTTGTAGTTTTGCAACAGCTGGAGGTCCGCTAATTACATATCCCCGCTGTATATCAAGTACAATGACATAGTTGATATGCTGTATGGATATACATTTGTGAGTTTATCACGCTATACAAAAAAAATATATTAAATAAATAAATTAATGGATGTTATAAAACTTCATACAATGTGCTATAAGCAAAAAAAAATGTGTAAACAGCTGTTAAGTTTTGAACATAGGACATCAAAGAACACAGTCAATGCACGTTGGGCTCCTATGATGTAAACATTCCCGCTAATAGTGCAAATAGCGGGAAAAAAAAATATACCGTATTTATCAGCGTATACCGCGCACTTTTTTGCCCTGAAAATCGGGGCAAAATTGTGGGTGCGCGATATACGCTGATACCCGCTTTCCCGAGTTTGAATACTGCGCCAGCATATACCGAGCGCAGTACACTCGTGTATAGTCGGGCAGTCTCTGCTCCTCCCGCGCTCACGTCCTGGACATACAGGACGTGAGCGCGACAGTAGCCGAGCCTGCCCGAGTGTACTGCGCTCGGTATATGCCGGAGCAGTATTCAAACTCGGCGCGGGAAAGCGGGAAACGAGCGAGGAGGACACCGCAGAAGGACGCCGGACCCGACGAAGAGGACAATGAATGTGTGCCGAGTGTCCGTGCTGCTATGTGTTTCACTTTTATTGTGACAAACGTTGCCATGATTTTTTAATATCGGTGAAGGTTTTACTGTTATTACATTATTGGAATTGTGTCTCTTTTCTATTAATAAACTTTGTATCAATGACGCTGTGAGTTCCATATTAAAGCCCCTTTACAAACCTGCTTGGCTTGTTTTCTTTTCTTTCACAGAAACAGTATGGTGAGGGAAGCCAGCATTTCATAAACATAATAAAAGAAAGGGGAGGGAATCAGGAATAAACCGATGCCAGGTGGTGTATAACGTTTTTTTTTTATTATTCCAGAAAAAGCTTTCTCTGTCTTTTAGGCCAGGCCTTAACTCAGCCTCCAGTCTCCTGTAAAGAACTCCTTCATTACCCGTGCATCGCATTTGAGTTGCCATTACATTTTAACGGCTCCCCAAGCGCAGGCAACATGCGTGCGTCTGCCGTGCGACAAACGTGCTGTGAGCACACCAAAAAGTGTGGTAACAACGCGTAATGTTCTACTCTAAAAAAAAGTCTGGAGCTTCTTTGGAGTGTTTGTTGCGTGTAGAGCAGCCCATTCAAGTGAATGGACTGCCCTATGCAAGATGAGTAAAAATGCTCCAAAATGCTTTCCCCCCCAAAAAATTCGCGCAGAAACACAAGTTCTTTCTACACGAAGATGTGTACGGGGAGTGACAGCTAAATATCTCCATCCGCTCCCTTCTATGTACTTGTATAAAGATGGCCGTACACTATGCAATCTGATTGTACAATATTTGTACAATTTCCTTTATATTTATTAAAAAACTATGGAATATGAAGACCCACTTGAACAATCTATTCAATTTGTATCAAATCAGACAGGCCCTTGCACAATATCGCTGATGGAAGATCTAAAGGAAATTGTACAGTGTATGGTCACCTTAAGGGAAGAATTAGGAAAGTGGGTGGAAACAAACAAGAGGTGATGTAGTATTGAGAGGTGTGGTCCAGAATGGTACACACCTATTTTGTGAGGCACTAAGGCAGCACACAATGGGATATGATCTACAAGAAGTGATGGAAGCAGAAAGCATTTTTTTAAATTTCAAATAGAAAAGTGAAATTTCAAAGCTGCCATGGATTTGGTAAGTGAGAGATAAGCACATTGATATGGGTTGGGCAGAAAAGACATGACAAAGGGCTTCTATTTATTATGAAACACCTGTAGGAAATACATTAACTGTTCCCATCACCCTTCCATCTCTTACCTGGCTTCTCTCACCAAGCTAGCACCATCCTGGCTGCAGCACTGCTCTTCTCTCTTCCTGGATTCACAGGAGACTCTGACAGCAGCAGGAGCCATAGGCTCCTACTACTGTCAGTCAAACTTCTGCGAGGAAGGGGTGTAAGGCGTGGCTTGTCGGTGCCATGTGTGTCTATTGATGCATACAGCCTGGTTCGGGAGCATACACGCAGGGGTGCCCCCTTAGCAGCCAGCTTGCTATCAGGGCACTCAAAAGAAGGAGCCAGTGGAGGCTGTGAAAGAGGAGGTAAAGGACCACTCGGTGCTGATACTGTAAGTATAACCTCTTTTTTATTTTAACCACTTGATAACTGGGCACGTAAACCCCCTTAATAACCAGACCAATTTTCAGCTTTCGGTGCTCTCACAATTTGAATGACAATTACTCAGTCATACAACATTGTACCCAAATGAAATTTTCGTCCTTTTTTTCACACAAATAGAGCTTTCTTTTGGTGGTATTTAATCACCGTTGGGTTTTTTATTTTTTGCGCTATAAGAGAAAAAAGACTGAAAATTCTGTAAAAAAAATTAATTTTTCTTTGTTTCTGTTATAAAATTAAGCAAATTTAGTATTTTTTCTTCATTCTTTTGCATAAATGTGAAAGATGAAGTTACGCCATGTCACCCTTCAAAATTGCACACGCTCGTGGAATGGCGCCAAACTTTGCTACTTAAAAATCCCCATAGGCGACGTTGCAGGGTATTGCAGAGTATTGTGGGGTATTGCAGAGTATTGTGGGGTATTGCAGAGTATTGTGGGGTATTGCAGAGTATTGCACAGTATGGGTATGGGATAGCTGAGCAGGGATGGATGGCTGGCTGGATCTGTGACTGCATGTGTCACAGATCCAGCCCACAGCAGCTGCTGCTGCATCCGCTCTCTCCCCCCCTCTCCTCTCACACTGTACCGTTCGGTACAGAGAGGGGAGGGAGGAACCGGCGTCATCAAATGACGCCGGTTTGTTTACAAGTGATCGCTCCGTCATTGGACGGAGCGATCACGTGGTAATCGCGGCGATTTACCGTGATCCGTGATGCGCCGGGTCCGGAGGTCACGGACATTCCCATGTGGGCCCCAGAGGGCGCGCGGGAGCGCGATTGTGGGAGGACGTCCATGGACGTCCTTCCAGATTTAAGCAACCGCCTGGTAGACGTAAATCATTTAAAGGGTGGTTGTTAACTGGTTAAGAAATAAAAAATACAATTTTATTATCTCTTTAAATTTTGATTGGTTTCTTTTGCTCATGGATAACAAGCCTTTACTAAACACGACTAAATGTGTCAAACAGTCCTGATATAAATAAATCCTCAGCGATTATATTTTTCCTTACCAAAAAAGGTATAAACGTGTAAAACTTGGATGTCTATAGCTTCTACTTAAGCTAAAGGCTTACCTGTCCTTTGGAACCCATCCAGTTTTTGTATTCCAGTCTTAGGTACCTATACAGTAATTAATTACTGTGGTAGACCCTGAGCCAGCTAAATGAGAGGAATAATTTGTGGCGAGCCTATTAATCCAGAAAGTGTAATTGTAAACAGCTTATGTAAACATATTTGAGTTGAGACTTTCAACCATAAAACATGACCTCTTCTAACAGCGCTCACATTTTATTCCCGAGGTAATGAAAGTTAAAATATTTTCCTGGGGAGTCATAAATAACACACTATCATTGCTAAAGACAAGGATTAGCAGCAAGCTATTATCATATTCTGTCCAGATTAGACATATCATTAACTAATGTGTTAGAGAACATACATTAAAAATAAGTGAATTCTAAAATCATCAACAGAATAAAGAGGAATATAATTAAAAGAAAAAAGCACAAGGACCCCTTTTCTTTACTTTAACCACTTCAGCCCCGGAGAGGATTTGGCTGCCCAATGACTGGGCCATTTTTTGCGATTCTGCACTGCGTCGCTTTAACTGACAATTGCATGGTTGTGCGACGTGGCTCCCAAACAAAATTGACATCCTTTTTTTCCCACAAATAGAGCTTTCTTTTGGTGGTATTTGATCACCTCTGCGGTTTTTATTTTTTGCGCTATAAACAAAAAAAAGCGACAATTTTGAAAAAAAAAACAACATTACTTTTTGCTATAAAAAAATATCCCCAAAAAATATATTAAAAAAATATTTTTTTCCCCTCAGTTTAGCATATGTATTCTTCTACATATTTTTTGGGGAAAAAAAATTCAACAAGCGTATACTGATTGGTTTGCGCAAAAGTTGTAGCGTCTACAAAACTAAGGGGGTAGTTTTATGGCATTTTTTTATTATTTTATTATTATTAGAAATGGCAGCGATCTGCGATTTTTATCGTGACTGCGACATTATCAGACACTTTTGACGCTATTTTGGGACCACTGTCATTTATACAGCAATTAGTGCTATAAAAATGCACTGATTACTGTGTAAATGACACTGGCAGAAAAAGGGGTTAATGACTAGTGGGCAAGGAAGGGATAAAGTGTGTCCTAGGGAGTGATTCTAACTGTGTGGGGGCTGGGCTACATGTGACACAATGACAGGGATCAGAAGATCAGTGTCCCATCACTAGGCAGAACAGGGAGATGCCTTGTTTACATGAACCTGTTCTGCAGCTCCGTGCCACAATCGCGGGACACCGGCAGACATCGAGTCCACAGGTCCCGTGGGCATGGCCACGGAGCTTGTGGCAGGCGCATGCACGCCTGTACAGCGGGCTTTTCAAAGCAACGTATGTTGCTTTGCCTAGCCAAGCCATTCTGCCGACGTATAAAATGCGTAAAGCAGTCAGCAAGTGGTTAAAGAAATTCTAGGTAATATATTTTTTAGTCAGTGCTAATGCGGTACTGGCAAAACTTGACCCAGTGCTGAAAGAGAAACTGTAGTCTGCTCACATTTGTAGTAAAAATATCTTTGCCATTCTGAATCTTCCCTCCAACCACTTTGCATATTATTTTATATACAGTGGGGCAAAAAAGTATTTAGCCAGCCACCAATGTGCCTGTAATTGTCATCATAGGTATACCTCAACTATGAGAGACAAAATGTGGAAACAAATCCAGACAATCACATTGTCAGATTTGGAAAGAATGTATTTGCAAATTATGGCGGAAAATAAGTATTTGGTCAATATCAAAAGTTCATCTCAATACTTTGTTATATATCCTTTGTTGGCAATGACAGAGGTCAAACGTTTTCTGTAAGTCTTCACAAGGTTGTCACACACTGTTGCTGGTATGGCCCATTCCTCCATGCAGATCTCCTCTAGAGAAGTGATGTTTTGGGGCTGTCGCTGGGGAACACGGACTTTCAACTCCCTCCAAAGGTTTTCTATGGGATTGAGATCTGGAGACTGGCTAGGCCACTCCAGGACCTTGAAATGCTTCTTACAAAGCCACTCCTTTGTTGCCCGGGCGAATAAAGTTGGAGATTTGGTGTCCTCAATCCTGAGAAATACAGACAGATACTTATCCATCATGCCATACCATCAGGGAGGCATGTGACTGACTGGCCCCGAATATATTCTGCAGCAGGACGATGACCACAAAACATGCAGCCAACGTCATTAAGAATTATCTTTAGCGCAGAGAACAAGGAATCCTGGAAGTAATGGTTTGGCCCCCCACAGAGCCCTGATCTCAACATCATCGAGTCTATCTGGGATTACATGAAGAGACAGAAGGATTTGAGGTAGCCTTCAGAAGAAGTTCTGTGGTTAGTCCTCCAAGATGTTTGGAACAACCTACCTGCCAAGTTCCTTTAAAACCTGTGTGCAAGTGTCCCTAGAAAAATTAAAGAATTGATGCTGGTTTGAAGGCAAAGGGTAGTTACAATATTGATTTGACTAGGATTTCTCTTCTGTTCATCTACTTTCCATGTTGTAAATTGATAACAATTATTTAAAGTGGAGTTCCGAATAAAAAAGAAAATAGTGCAGCTGTTGACTTTTAATAATCGGACACCTACCTGTCCCAGGGTCCAGCGATGCGGGGAACGAAGCCCCGCTCGTCTCCCCCTCCTCTCTGAGGCGCCGGCATTGTCACTGTGGGCACCCAGCTGTGGCTTCACAGCCGGGCACGCACTGCACATGGGAAGGGGGAGAGGTGAACTTCCTTCCGGTGCCACGGAGCCCCGGGAGGAAGTGGGAGCTGGAATCCTCTAAAAAGAGGGTTTCTGCTCCCCCCCAAAAAAAATGACATGCCAAATGTGGCATGTCAGGGGGTCACCTTCCCTTAAAGCGGAAGTTCCATTTTTGGATGGAACTCCACTCTAATAACACTTCCATTCTTCTATTTCAGATAGCATTCCTAATTTTTGGAATTTTTTCATGACTAAAACTCTCAGATTAACATAGACTTATGGATATGTTGTGAATGAGCCCCAATGGATGATGTTGGTGAGAAGGCTGAAGAATTAGGGAAACAAAATACCATGGATTACCACATATAGTTCAAAGTACTTACAACTAACTTAACAAAGCAATGTCTTTGCAACTATTTAAATGGTACATAATGATTACAATTACATGACCATGTACATTCACATGCTTTCTTTGACTGCAACAACTGTCTGTTTTTGACAATTGAGTATGGTTTGTGATACTTTTTTTATTTGCATTAACCGGTTAAGACCCGAACCATTATGCAGGTTAAGTACCTTGCCCCTTTTTGCGATTCGGCACTGTGTCGCTTTAACTGACAATTACGCAATCGCGCGACGTGGCTCCCAAACAAAATTGCCATTTTTTTTCCCCACAAATAGAGCTTTCTTTTGGTGCTATTAGATCACCTCTGTGGTTTTTATTTTTTGCACTATAAACACAAATAGAGCGACAATTTTGAAAAAAAAAAACAATATTTTTTACTTTTTGCTATAATAAATATCCCCAAAAAAAGATATACATTTTTTTTCCCCTCAGTTTAGGCAGATACGTATTCTTCTACCTATTTTTGGTTAAAAAAAAATCGCAATAAGCGTTTATCGATTGGTTTGCACCAAATTTATAGTGTTTACAAAATAGGGGATAGTTTTATTGCATTTTTATTAATAATGTTTTTACTACTAATGACGGTGATCAGCTATTTTTTTGTGACTGCGACATTATGGCGGACACATGGGAGACTTTTGACACATGTTTGGGACCATTGTCATTTTCACAGCGAAAAGTGCTATAAAAATGCACGGATTACTGTGAAAATGACAATTGCAGTGAAAGGGTTAACCACTAGGGGGCGCTGTAGGGGTTAAGTGTGACCTAATGTGTGTTATTTACTGTAGGGGGGCGGGGCTGGACGTGTGATGTCACTGATCGTCGTTCCCTATATCCGGGAACAGACGATCACTGACACTACCACAGAGAAGAACGGGGAAGGTTTGTTTACACTCACCTCTCCCCGTTCTTCGGTTCCTGTGACCCGATCGTGTGACACCGGCGGCGATCCGGTCTGCGAGTGCGGTCACGGAGCTTTGGACCGGGTCGCGAGCGCACCGACCCATGGCTGGGCTCTTAAAGAGGACGTATATATATATATATATATATACGTACATGTGCCCAGTCGTGCCATTCTGTCGACGTATATAGTCGTGCGGCGGTCCTATACAATTTTTCAGGACAAGATTTCGGGGGAATGTCCCCTTCTTCAAGGTCCCAGCCGTACTGATTCACAAAAGTTTTAGCAGAATGTTAAAAAACACACAATCCGTTTTTGAAAACTCAAATAAAATATGTCTAAAAAATTAGTTTTAAACAAAATTGCTAAAATTAGCAATAAATATACAGACTTGGGGCTAGATTCAGGTAGGGGGACGTAATTTTGTGCGGGCGTAGCGTATCCTATTTACGCTACGCCTCCGCAACTTAGACGGGCAAGTGCAGTATTCACAAAGCACTTGCTCCGTAAGTTGCGGCGGCGTAGCGTAAATCAGCCGGCGTAAGCGCGCCAAATTCAAATTGAGAAGAGGTGGGCGTGTTTTAAGTAAATAAAACATGACCCCCACGTAAATGACGTCTTTAACGAACGGCGCATGCGCCGTTCGTGAAAGAATCCCAGTGCGCATGCTCGAAATTCTGCCGCAAATCGTCAATGCTTTCGACGCGGACGTAATTTACGCAAAGCCCTATTCGCGAACGACTTACGCAAACGACGTAAAATTTTCAAAATTCGACTCGGGAACGACGTCCATACTTAACATTGCGTACGCCTCATAGAAGCAGGAGTAACGTTACGCCGGAAAAAGCCTTACGCAAACAACGTAAAAAAATCTGCATATTCTACGCTCAAATCGACGGAAGCGCCACCTAGCGGCCAGCGTAAATATGCACCCTAAGATACGACGGTGTAGGAGACTTACGCCGCTCGTATCTTAGCCTAATTTAAGCGTATCTGGTTTCCAGAATACTCTTAAATTTACGACGGCGTAGATTCAGAGTTACGACGGCGTAACTATCTATGAATCTAGCCCTTGCTGTAGAAGCCCATGAGATAAACATGAGAAAATCATGTCCTTGCTGATCAGCCATTTACCCCAGCATTATCTCCTAGGCATCAATAGAGAATATGTCAGCAGGACAGCTGTATAAAAAGTCAAGTGTGTAAGGTCAGAACGGCAGCTGCGTGAGTTCACAGGAGAGGTGTTTATTATCAAGGAGCCAACTCGTGTGTGAGATCACCAGAGACGTATATATCATGTGCAAGACATTCTGCATACAAACTAATAACCCTGAGTACTTACATTCTCTGATTGAGCTTCAACTGAATAATACAGCTCTCTAATGCTACCAGAAGTGAAGATGTATAGTTATTACAACCACAAGGACACCCCCCCAATACCTAAACAATGCTATAATGATAAATGTACACAATAATTAATTCTATATCCAAAGACAGAAATGTATTTGCCCATTTGAATGAGGAAAGCTTGTGATGATCGTTTTAAAGAACCTTGTGTAACTGTTATCCAAGGCCATCATTAAAAATATATATATATAAAAAGAAGATGCATACATATACAGAATTTTCACTAATATCTTGATATGTCAAGAGTTAAAATGAAAGGTATGGAACTGGTTTTAGAGGTAATTAACCACTTAACCCCCGGACCATGAAGGTCATGCGCGCTTGTGCAGGGGTGACGTCATTGCGGCTCTGGCCAGTTACAGCCCACGAACCCAGAAGCAAGACGGGTGAAGATGGAAGCGGCTGCAGGTTTACCATTGCGGCGCTGGAACAACTTAGTTTTTAGATGTTTCACATAATGTGCTAGTATGCAATGCATACTAGCACATTATGACTTTATCTTGCAGAGGAAATAAAACAAAAAGGCCAGTGGTATACAACCGCTTTAAGAATACGTTTATAATATTTTAGCCAGGTAATATGAAATATTGCATATGAACATTTAATTCTTCCCCATGGAGCTGTGGGCGCCTTTTCACATGCTTACCAAACACATTTTAAAGACCATCTCTGGACAATACTATATCTTTCACCTCTGCTGCACTTATACCAAAGTTGTTAAAATAGTAGATACCTTCTGAACTGTTTTAATACTCACCTAAATCCGCCATGTATGTCCCTTGCCAAGGCCACATCTAGGAGTAACAATCAGTAGATCCAGTGCTGAAGCTAACCAGTCCCCTCTTCATGACATCATCTCTGCTGCAATTGCCTAAATCTTGAGAGGGTCCTGCCGCTGGACAGCAAGTAAGAATTGTCCACATTTTCACAGGCAGTGATGTAAATACATGAAGGAGGACCCTTCTCATGGAAGCCTCAGGACCTGGTGGATCAGGTGATGGTAGATTAAGTTGACTATTTGGGGATTTTTTTATTTTATTTTTTACTAACTGATCAATTAGTGGGGGTGGGAGGTCCCAAAGTTCAGCTTTAACTTCTTTGCTGAAAAACCCTTATATTTACAGAACTCAATAGCTCAAGACCATATTTGCATGATACAGTTGAATGAGCCATGTGAGTGATTAATTCCCCTTTTACTCCCTTTCAGTGCCTCACAAATATCTGCCACAGCAAGGACTAAATCATGTGACAACTCAGAGCTATTCAGGAATGTAGATCAACTTCAGTACACATAGCCTGCCCATAGATGGATCCAAAGTTGGCTGCTTTTCTTCACCTCTTTGGTTTTAGGGATATGGACAGACGGGCTTAATGTACCACACATGGAGGCCCTGTCATAAGTTGATATGCTTCTGGGTACGAGTTTATGCCCTGATATATTCTGTGACAATGATAGACGTTGTTAAAGACTCCAGAGTAGGTCTACTCAACAAACGTGCTCAAGGGGTACCCAGACAGTCTCAGTCCTTTATTTGTTTCATGTTCTTAGCAACCAAGATAGCTATTGCAACTGCTTTCAAAAGGCCCATAGGCAATGTCACAGTGATAAAGCGTAAACTCACTTGGAGAATAACAAAAAGTTGGTTGGCATCTTACAAGATACTTCAAGGTTCGAGAGTCCGGAACCCATGGATACAATATCTTGATTCTCCAACGTAATTCTTGTCAAAATGGTGGTTAGGGAAGGGTACCTGGGTGGGCCGTGGCTCCTTTATTCGCTTTCTTTCTTTCTCTTTTTCTCTTTCTTCTCACATACGGTTAAAGTTGCATCTACTCGTTATGGGATAAATGTTCTCTGCCATGATGCTAGTCTCCCGATCCAATTCTTCCTTTGCATCTCAGTGGACACTTTATAACTTTTACCTGGGACTTGTCCCTATCCATCTGGGATCGCCCGCAATCTCCTTTCAACTTTTACTAATTTCAAGCAACATCGGTGATAATTTTATTATATGTCTAGACCTATGTAGACGCGCCACAGTTTATTATCAATGTTATTTTCATTTGCCTGTTTGAAGTCCTGCCGCATGTGATGCAGACTTTTACTTGAGTTTGTGCTTGAATGATATTAATTTATCCACTGTGAGTTTTTCTTACTTCTCTTGAAAACTTCAATAAAAATATTGAAACAGAAAGCTCTGTAAGTGTAGGTCCAGGCATTAATCCAAATTTACCCCCTCCCCCAGAACAGGAAAAATAGGTAAGGGACAGATAAAACTCTATTGTCCACAGCAAGCAGAACTGACAAAGCTGCTTATGATTTTAGTGCAGTAAACAACACTGTGTTTGTCAGAGAATGACTACCAGACATTTGGCTAAAATAAATTTGCATGTATGAAGAATGGTTTAATAGAAATGCGCATGTGCCCATAATTCTGTGCAGAATGGTGACTAGGCGTGCGCATTCGCACATGAATGTGCACTTAATAAATGTTGGTGCCAGATGACTATTTAAAGGTGCTCATGCTATAGTCCTGACTGGTCTTTCAGCTGTTTCCGATGTCCTGCTAATACTCTGCTTGTCTCTGACCTGAACTTGGATCCTGCCTCTGCTCTGTTGCCAGTTTCTGACCCAAGTTCTGTTCTTGACCACGTGTCTGTCTATTGCCTCAGTACCTTGCTGCCTGCCTGCCGCTGACCTTGGCTATCCCTGTAACCACGCTGCTGTTCCCGATGCTACTCTCACATCTGGTTCAAGTGCCTTTCCGGCTGTCACCTGCATCAGCTCTGCTCATCACAGTAAGTTCCAGCCTCAAGCCCGCTTGGAGCTCTGACAAGCCTTGCATCTGGAACCTGCAGCCTGTGTGGAGTGCACCTTTAACTTTGCCTGGATTAGCTACTGTTCCTGACCTGATGTTCTGCCAGCCTGCCAGGGCCTGCATGTTCTGCTGCAAGCACGCCTATCGACACCTGCCTGAGGAACTCATGTTCCTCAGTACCATCTATTCCACCTGCAGTGGGACCTGGGCTGGAGATACAAGAGAGGTCAACCTTGTCATTTCAGTCTCCGATCAGGTACGTGACAGTGTTTTCATCCCAAGCAGGAGTTTAGGAACACACTGGATTTCTGGTGAATCAACAGGTATTTTTCTGTACTTGCAGCTTTTTTCAGTGGATAAAACAATGCGAGATGGGTCAACATTTTTTTTCTTACATACACTTTGAGTGCACCCTTGTGACTTTGGTACAATTTCATCTTTCATTCTGGCTGCTAGATAGTCAAGTGGATATTAAGCAGCCTTGAAACAGGTACATATTATGCACAGTCAAGTCAGAAAAAGATTCCATCCAAAATAAAAGATAAGATAAATACTTTATTGTCATTGCAAAGCAATTTACAATGAAATTCTATAAAAGCTCCACACATATGTAAACATATAACAATCTCACCATGCACACATGTAAACAATTTTCCCCCCCCCCCCCCCCAAAGCCTAAACAAGCCTAAAAATAAACCCTCACCGGCGCAGCAAAGCCAAGTCACCTGAAGTTAGATAATATCTAAAATCTTACCATTTAAGGCCTTGATGGCTCTTGGAAAGAAACTTTCCTTAAATCGGTTTGTCTTTACCTTTATATTTCTGAACCTCCTGCCAGATTTATTATTATATTAATTAGCGCTGCAATTTTCTTACACCTATTTAGGTTACGTTTTTTTCATTTTAATTATTCATTCACAGCTGTAGTTTATTTCACTTTTTTTTTTTTTGGCGCAGTGGTGATAGAGGTTACCCAGGGCGTTAGTATCCTATATCAATCATATATTGTTAATCTACTTCAATGCTCCTGATGAAGCGTCCTGTAGGCGAAACATGTCGAGAGTAAAAGCAAGATCTACTATTTCGCATATTGAACTCAGTTTCAAGAACTAAAAGTTTATATACACCCTCTGATGCTACACGTTTTCATGCTATGAGTGTATCAGCATAAGTATAAGCTTTCTTTGAAATACTGTATGTAACATGTACTGAGATCATATGTTGATACTATATTGTTTTCATGAAGTTGTGTATACAATTTTCTTCATATATGTCCTTTTTTACAAATAAATATTTATAGATCTTTTACAGTAATTATAGATCTTTTACAGTAATTACCTGTACCGCCAAAAGTCCATTTTATTAGTCCAAATGTATTCCTATCTCCATGTTGTTATACTCATCACACACATTACTGCCCCCCCTCCTCCTTCATACGCCTCTATTAATATCCACCTCTAATATATATAACCACGCCGCCCCCCCCCCCCTTTTAACTTTAGTATTCAATTTAATTTTAATTTATTAATGCCAGTATATCCCAAGCCCATCATATCTCATCTATCTTTTTTATATAACATATCATACCCATTACATGATCTTAATTCTCTACATTATATTACAATGTTCACTGTTAATTTATTACTCCTCTGTATGAGCACCCCTAACATAACCCCCCCCCCCTCTATTTAGCACCCAGCAGGTATCCTGCCTCCTCTCTGTATTCCCCTTTCTGTTCACCCCCTTTGTATTCAACGCCATACATGCCATGCATTTTCACCATTTTATATATAACATACATCCTTTATTTTGATCACTTTTTAATTTCGTCCTTTCATTTAATGTTATTTATACTTTTCCCTTTGTAATCCATTGCCACACTTCCTTATTAGCGTCCCGATCCGTAGCTCCACCCATCCTCTGCATGTCCCGCCTTGGCCCCTCCCTGTCCTCGCATTACAAATCAAGCTCCACAGTCTCTATTCATTAGCTTGACAAAGGAGTGCGGCAGCCGTACCATACACTGCCTGTACACTCGGAAACATGTCGCATTCCCAGTGACGTCATCACCCCTCGCCTGCCTGTCCATCTGCGCTCCGAGCCTCGTTTGAAGTCCCTCTCCTCCACCGCAGCAGGCTCCATTACATCAGCGGTGAGAACACACTCTAACAGGACAGCCCTTCTGCAGGACCAGGAAGTGAACCAGCGGACCTGATGACATCTCCCTCCCTCCATTGGAATTATACATGCCTATTGTATACCACTAAAATGTGAGTGGCTAACCCTTTGTTTACATTAAATTGTGTTAAAACTACTACACTCAGAGGCGCCTCTTCCCTTGTTGTTTTCCTTTAGAATTGGAACATGTTTTCTGTTCCCCTCTGATGGCAGCCCTGAGAGTATAACCCCCAGCAACAATTACCTCACTTCAGACATTTATGTTATACTGTCAGAGCTTGGACTTCACTTCTCACTGACAGTATATAACCTTATGTATACTTGTTATACTGACTTGATACCTGTCGCACTGGTTTCCTTGCGCATTTTTTACTTGTACTGTATTTGCTGGGGTACTGTTACTTCAAAACATGGGAAAAAGCCATTTACCGTAATTCCTTAGGCAGTTCAATATTACAATTTGTACCCTGGTGAGTGTTTAGACTGTCTATGATTTAGGATATTTTTTATCCCTTTCCAACCTTCACATGCATCATTCCCTCTAAAATATTCTTCAATTTTATTTTTATTAACTAATTTAGCCTCTGTTATGCCCCTCGTATATTAGCTCTAGCAACACTATACTTATCCTTATTCCTAAAGGCACTATCCTGTTCTCTCAAAAGACAGTGTACTCTCTTGGTCATCCAGGGCTTCTGATTGGGAAAAACCTTGATACGCTTCCTTTCTGTAACAAAGTCTACACAAGTACTAATGTAACTCAGTACTGTTTCAGTGTACGTATTTAGATCATGTTGTACAAAAATTTTCCAAGTGGAATTCTATAGTCACAATATACACTTTCCTTTTATAAAATCAGAATTGCAAAAATACTACAAACAATAGATATTTCTGACAATTCAACATAAGCTTACTTGAAAACTCTCCTTTGAGGCTGTGAGTGCTGGCTGTCGATTGGTTGTCTCTTTCCACAACTTCTTGTATTTCCTGCATGCTTTACAGCGTTTCCTCTGTTGTTTACTTTTGATTTCTAAGGACTACAAATCCCATGGTACCTTGCTGTCTGCAAGCAATAATTCCTATACTCTGAAACTCCACCTCTCAGCACCTCTGTAGCACAGAAGGCATGCTTTGTGAAATGTGCGACACAGCAGTGCCTATTCACAGGGCATAGTGAATACAAAATCCAATGAAGTAAATGTGTAGGGATCTTCACTATTTAAGTTTACAAACTTCAAGACCATTCAGATTAATAGGAGTAGGTTAGAAATAATTAAAATACAATGTGGAAATTAATATATGATTTTAAATGTTGACTGTAGATAAGCTTTAATGTGTCTAATAACAAGAATGTTGATTGCCACTATGAGGGACAGTAAATCCCTGTAACAGGCATAATAACATTTACTTATATGCACTGTGTCTGTTCAGACACGGGTTTTGTGAGTTTTTCAATGTAGGTGACAGCTTCACTAATTCATATAAGAAAGGGGTCAAAAAGTGACTACAGAATCCAATCCTTCCACACCCACTTTAATTTTAGACATTTTAATGTATAGTTATAAACACTGAGATATTTTGTGTACCTACAAAACAAGCACAATTGACATTTTAATTGGGATCCGTATAAAGACGGAAACATAGCTTAATTATGTCACTGATCAAATGAATTGTTTATTGAAAGCTGAATTAGAGATATTTGATTGGTGTGGCTCTCATTTTATGTGCCAACATTTGCTCTATTACCTGGAGGGCAGTCTACAGGACTCTGCATGTTTCAGCATATTTTTAAGTTCATTTGGAAAAGGCTTCCATTTTTCTATTTTCCAATTATCTTTTATAGCATGCACTGCTGTTTAATCTTAAAATCATAAATGAAGTTTAAATCCTTACTGACATCTTAAATGTTTGTATGGCGATAGACTTAACAAAAAAAAAAAAAGTTATTTGTATGCTGATGGGGAGGCTCCAGCACAATGGCAGCAACCCAGATAAACACACTAACAAAGATATAAAGGGACATTCAATGTGTTCAATGGAAAAAAATAGCTAACATATTTGTTTATGTGAACGATAACAAATGCTGTGTACAAAATTAAAGTGGTAGTCCATCTTTGGCAAAAATTTGCAAATGCAGCACTGATCTCATGATCAATGAGCATTTACGATCTTTTGTTTTGCAATGAAGGCTACACAGCATTGTACCATGTATAAGTGAATAATAATGCGCTAAATCAACTGATCAAGTGAAGTGTCAACACATCAAAAATACTGGAGGAGAAGGACAATAATATACAAAGAATATACAAGGAAAAATGAGTTCCAAAATTCATTAATATATCGTCCCTTGATGCTACAATCCCAGAGCAACTCAGCTACACCTTCCCGGACCACACATACACAATGTGTGAGATTTCAGCAACTTGATGATGTGATAATCAAACTGGTCAGGTCAGGGTGTGCTTTCCACCAGGTATTCACGTGCTCAAATATGCAGGGAAAAAGGGAGAAAGGAAAGACCAATAGTGTGATACCGTAGATGAAATACTGGCGTCTCACAATACACAGAATATCACTCACGAATCCTCGGTAGTATTAAGGCTTCAACGTATGTGCGTGTGTGCTGCTCAGCTTGTCAGGCTCCTCATCCGGCACCTCCGTGCGTCCCGTCACTCAAGCTCCTCCCCCACCCGTATCGTCACTAGACACGTGACTTATTCATGGTTGACCCATGAATAAGTCACGTGTCTAGTGACGATACGCGTGGGGGAGGAGCTTGAGTGACGGGACGCACGGAGGTGCCGGATGAGGAGCCTGACAAGCTGAGCAGCACACACGCACATACGTTGAAGCCTTAATACTACCGAGGATTCGTGAGTGATATTCTGTGTATTGTGAGACGCCAGTATTTCATCTACGGTATCACACTATTGGTCTTTCCTTTCTCCCTTTTTCCCTGCATATTTGAGCACGTGAATACCTGGTGGAAAGCACACCCTGACCTGACCAGTTTGATTATCACATCATCAAGTTGCTGAAATCTCACACATTGTGTATGTGTGGTCCGGGAAGGTGTAGCTGAGTTGCTCTGGGATTGTAGCATCAAGGGACGATATATTAATGAATTTTGGAACTCATTTTTCCTTGTATATTCTTTGTATATTATTGTCCTTCTCCTCCAGTATTTTTGATGTGTTGACACTTCACTTGATCAGTTGATTTAGCGCATTATTATTCACTTATATATCTTTGCTTGGTTTAGTTCACCGTTATAATTGCAGCTTTTTCATTTATTTATTGGTTAGGTGGTATAATTATTTAATCATTAGTAGCGCTGTAGACCTTCACATATTTTTTAGCATTGTACCATGGTCACCACGTTGCTCTGAGTCCGAAAAGCTGCGGGTTCTTCTTTCACGCAGTTGTTGCGCAAAGGGCAGGCCATATGGAAACGCTTGAGAAACTGCGAACAGGAAAGCGCATTCCCGCCACACAAAAAGTTTTTTTTCTGCATAGTGTGACAGAAGCAGTGTATGTAAGTGGTAAGAGATGATCTTGTCAGTGAAAGGGTGTTCGTGTTAGTAGGACAGGATGGACACTATAGCTGGCCATACACTGAGCAACAATACACTGGCTTCTAACGAGCTGAACGAATTTCATTGCTGTCATCACCACATTGCTCAAAATCCTTTGACTGAAAAATCAAAGGAGTCGTGCAGATGATTGTTGGCTGAACATCTGCAGGCACTGTTCAAATAATCTGACAACCAGTGCTGCTGGCTATTAGAATACAACAGTTGCAGCAGGAATCACTTTGATTTCAGCCCATGCGGAAAGAAAGAAATCTATGGGTATATGACCAGCCTAACCACTTGCAGACCGGCTCACGCCGATATAGAATGGCATGGCTGCGCAAAACAATGTATAGGTACACAAATCCCTGTTCTGTCAGGGGAGAGGAGACATATCGTTTGTTCCTAGTAAATAGGAGCAGCAATATGTCTACATTTACACAGTAGTCAGTGGATTTTTATAGCACCGATCGCTGTATAAATGTCAATGGTCCCAAAAATGTGTCAAAAGTGTCCGAACTGTCCGCCGCAATGTCGCAGTACCGCTAAAAATCGTAGATCACCGCCATTACTAGTAAAAAATATATAATAATAAATATGCCATAAATCTTGCCCATAGTTAGTAGACGTTATAACTTTTGCGCAAACCAATCAATATATGCTTATCGCTATTTTTACCAAAAATATGTAGAAGAATATATATTGGCCTAAACTGATGAAGAAATGTGTTTTTAAAAAACATTTTTGGGGATATTTATTATAGAAAAAAGAAAAAAAAATATATATATTTTTTAAAATTTTGCTCTTTTTTTGTTAATAGCGCAAAAAAATAAAAACCGTTGAGGTGATCAATAACCACCAAAAGAAAGCTCTATTTGTGGGGAACAAAGGCGCAAATTTTGTTTGGGTACAGTTTTGCACGACCCGTGCAATTGTCAGTTAAAGCGATGCAGTGCCAAATTGTAAAAAGTGCTCTGGTCAGGAAGGGGGTAAAGTCTTCTGGGGCTTCAGTGGTTAAAGTGATATAACACCCAAAAGCAAAAATGTTATATATTACAACTTACAGATCCTTAGATGTGGTGGCTGCATTGGTTTACCATTTTTAGGCTTCTTTCTCTTAATTTCACCTGGTGATCCTGCCAGTAACACAAAGCCTGTCTTAAGGTAACTGCATTCAGCATGAAGTAGTAAAGCAAACCCCTTAGGACAGCGGCATTGTCAGTCTGGGGAAATGGAAGTGTGATAGACTATAGCAGAAAGCTCTAAAACTAGCTCTGATATGTAGACTAAAACTACTAAAACAGGGTATAGTGAAAACAATGGGAGAAGGGGTTCCCCATGCAGAGTAGACGGTGAGCAGAACGAGAACAGGAGGGAGAGATTACATCCTGCTACTTTCATTTGTTACTGTGTTTGCAGTGAACAAAACGTACGTTACACAGAACAAACATGTAATAATATGATCTTTGACTATAAACCCATAGAAAAATTTAAGATTGCAGTGAGAAAAAGTATGAAGAGCCAAGAAGAAATATTACATTAGGCGTCTTAGCAGGGCAATGGTATGATGGTGGAAACCACTCAAAATATCACATTTGTTCTGAACTCACCACTTCTTCATCTGACAGTTCCCGGCCCTGGATGCTGCTGTTCTCGCGTACTGTTAGCTGGTGTTTCTTTCCTTTGATATGGCTGAACAGGTAAACCTCAGAGGAAATCTGCCGCAAAAGGAGATTCAACCTTTTAGTTTTTTTATTAAAGATACATAATCGCGCTGCCCTTTAGCAGACATATGGCTGTGAAATTTATTGTTAATGGCACCACCACACATCCGCAAATGCTGGCGTTTTCACACATGCCACGGTACCATGCAGTTTATTGCAGCACGTTTTTGGAAAAGAGTCAGGGACTTATTTTCTATTTTTCTCACACATAGGGCAGGCCACTGCAATAAATGCCTATGCTTGATTGCACCTATAGGTTTCAACCAAGCCTAATGGCGCGTACACACAATCGAAATTTCCGATGGGATAAAATCTGATGTAATTTTCCGTCTGAATTTTGTTCAAGCTGTCTTGCATACACACGGTCAGACCAAATTCAGACCGTCCCAAACGCCGTGACGTAAGAGACTACGACGAGCCGTGATAAATTACCATATTTATCGTATTTACCGTATTTATCGGCCTATTGCGCGCGTCCGTCTGCGGCTTTCGTGGTGTCCTCCCTGCTTCTCCCGTGCTGGTCTCTGAGCCGATCCCTGCTTCCTGCGCTGTGTTTGAAAGCCGCCGTCGACATATACCGAGCGCAGTACACTCGGGCACGCTTGGCCACGCTCGGCTCCTCTCGGCTTCTCTCGCATAACCGCAAGGGGAGCCAAGCATGGCCGAGTGTACCCGAGTGTACTGCGCTCGGTATATGTCGGCCGGGTTCAAACACAGCGTGGGAAGCGAGTATCGGCGTATATCACGCACCCACGATTTTGCCCTGATTTTAAGGGCAAAAAAGTGCGCAGTATACGCCGATAAATACGGTAAGTTCAATGCTTCCGAGCGTTGTTTTTTCTTCGTCGGAGTTCCACACAGACGATAGGAATTTTCGATAGGAATGTTTTTCATCGGAAAAAAGTAAAACATGTTCTATTTCTAAAGTCTGATGGGGCCCACACACGGTTGAAATATCAGACTTTTTTTATCGGAAATTCCGATCGTGTGTACAGGGCATTAGTGTCTGTACCTGTTCTATAGTTCCCTTCAGAATTACTGACATAACAACATGAACACAGTCTCCTGACATCGGAGTTCTATGCAGATGTCATATAAAATACTGTACCCCACTATCCCCGACTCCAAGCTGTTCTGATGTTTGTACAAAAAAACTGATACTTCTTATGGGTTATACGAGTTCAGTCCCAAACCATATCCAGGTAACTCTTTATCTACTAACATGCTAAATAAACAAAAAATAGGTAATCATTTTTTTTACAATGCTTAGATACAACCTCTTGGCTCCCCCATACTATTAAAAAGGCTGCTTGGTAGGCCTAATAAATGCAACCTTTAACAAGCTCCGCAAAATAACAAAGAACACAAAAACAAGAGGCATTCGTTTGTATATGGGCCAAAGTATGGAAGATCATCACCCGCATCAAGGACTTGTTTCTGATCTCTGTTCTAGTCTTACACAGTACAGCGCAAAAAATAAATAAAAAAGCTTCCATATAATTTATTTCTAGTAACTATTTGGGTAACAGAAAACATTTTTGTGATGTGCTGTGCTATTTTGTGCTGAAAATGTATTAGGTAAAGGTAGGGAGCAGAGAAGCTGGGAAATTGCATGCAGCACAAAATCATAGTTCTCTGTTTTTTTTGTACTAGTCTAAAACATTTTATTACTGCAGAAAGTCAAAAATGTATATTTTAATGCAGCATTATGAATGTATTAAACAAGAAATATAAAGCTGGAAGATGTGTAACTTTGCAGCTCTAGGGAGCAAAGAAATTGTAAGCAGGAGATGATGGGATCATGACTTGCACATTCAACCTGTGCATAAACAAGGGAAACAGGGAGCACAAGGATACAGAGCTTCATAAAGCATGTGAAAGGGAGCAAAGCTGAAAGGTAAGCAGAAAAAAAAATGTATATACATTAATACCTCAGATTGCGAGTAATGCGGTTAACAAGCGTTTTGCAATACGAGCAATTACTTTTAAAAAACTTGACTCGGTTTGTGAGTGTTGTGTCGCAAAACGAGCAAGATTCAAGCCTCTGCGGTGTGCAGTACCGCATTTGGCCAGAGGTGCCAGAGGTGCGGAGGCGCCGGTGAAACTCAGTTCACGAGTGTTTCCAAAGCTATGAGGCCTCGTACACACGACTGAACATGTCTGCTGAAACTGGTCCGCGGACATGTCCGACCGTGTGTAGGGCCTACTGGACCGGATTCCTGGCCGAGCGGACAGGTTTCCAGCGGACAAAAGTTTCTTAGCATGCTAAGAAACTTTTCCGCTGAAACCATGTCCGTCGGACATGTCCGATGGTCAGTATGACTCATCGGACATGTCCGCTGGTTATGACGTATTAGGTTTAGGTGTACTAGCCATCAGACATGTCCGACGGACATGTTTCCAGTGGACAAGTTTCTTAGCATGCTAAGAAACTTTTGTCCGCTGGAAAACTGTCCGCTAGGCCGTACACAAGGTCGGACATGTCCGTGGAAACTGATCCGCAGACCAGTTTCAGCAGACATGTTCGACCGTGTGTACGCCGCCTGAGGGTTTCCAAGCACCCCCCCACCTCTGGCCAAATACAGTACTGCATACAATAGAAGTCAATGTGGAACAAATTATCTTCATTTCCATTGACTTCTATGGGAAACCTCGCTTTGATGTGCTAGTGCTTTGGATTACAAGCATTCTTCTGGAACAGAATATGCTCATGATCCAAGGTTCCACAATACAGTGGATGTAAAAAGTCTACTCACCCCTGTTAAAAAGTCAGGTTTCTATGATGTAAAAAAATATGAGACAAAGATAAATCATTTCAGAATTTTTGCCACCTTAATGTGACCTATAAACTGTACAACTCAATTGAAAAACTGAAATCTTTTAGTGGGGGGAGAGTAAAAATAAAAAAACTAAATGATGTGGTTGCATAAGTGTGCACACCCTCTTATAACTGGGGACGTAGCTGTGTTCAAAATTAAGCAATCATATTCAAACTGATGTTAAATAGGAGTCAGTGCACACCTGCAATCATTTAAATTGTCTCTGATTAACCCCAAATAAAGTTCAGCTGTTCTAGTAGGTCTTTCCTGACATTTTCTTAGTCACATCCTACAGCAAATGCCGTGGTCCACAGGCAGTTTCCAGAGGGATCTCATAATTAAAAGGTATTCGTCAGGACAAAAGAATTGTACAAATTGTACAAAAGAATTTCCAAGGCATTAGACATATCATGGAACACAGTCATCATCAAGTGGATAAAATATGGCATTACCAAGAACTGGACATCCCTACAAAACTGATGAAAAGACGAGAAGAAAACTGGTCAGGAAGGCTGTCAAGAGGCCTACAGCAACAATAAAGGAGCTGCAGGAATATCTGGCAAGTACTGGCTGTGTGGTATATGTGACAACAATCTCCCGTATTCTTCATATGTCTGTACTATGGGGTAGAGTGGCAAGATGGAAGCCTTTTCTTACGAAGAAAAACATCCAAGCCCAGCTACATTTTTTTCAAAAACACATCTGAAGTCCCCCAAAAGCATATGGGAAAATGTGTTATGGTCTGATGAAACAAAGGTTGAGCTTTTTGGCCATAATTCCAAAAGATATGTGTGGTTCAAAAATAACACTGCACATCGCCAAAAGAATACATGCCTACTGTCAAGCATGGCGGTGGCAGCATCATGCTTTGGGGCTGTTCTTCAGCTGGATCAGGGGCCTTAGTCAAGGTAGAGGGAATTATGAACAGTTCCAAATACCAGTCAATATTGGTACAAAACCTTCAGGCTTCTTCTAGAAAGCTGAACATGAAGAGAAACGTCATCTCTCAGTATGACAATGACCCAAAGCATACATCCAAATCAACAAAGGAATGGCTTTACCAGAAGATTAAAGTTTTGGAATGGCCCAGCCAAAAGGCCAGACCTGAATCCCATTGAAAACATGTGGGATGATCTGAAGAGGGCTGTGCAAAGAAGAGTGGGCAAATATTGCCAAGCCAAGATGTTCCATGCTGATAGACTCATACCCAAAAAGACTGAGTGCTGTAATAAAAATCAAGTGGTACTTCAAAAATGTACAAGTTTAACACTTATGCAACCATATTATTATTTTTTTAACCCCCCTCCCCTAAAACATTTCAGTTTTTTTTCAATTGATTTGTACAGTTTATAAGTCACATTAAAGGTGGAAAAAGTTCTGAAATTATTTATCTTTGTCTCATTTTTTTACATCACAGAAACCTGACATTTTAATATGGGTGTGTAAACTTTTTATATCCACTGTAATGTTAATGACTGTTATAATTTGGACTATAGGCCCTATTCTCACATGGTGATTTGGAATTGCGGTAAAACACACAACATTTGGGTGTCATAATTCTTAATGGCAACGCAAACGTGGTATGATCTTGCTGCGATTGACGCATTACAGAAATGCAAGGAAATTGTGGCAAAACGTGCCTTTAAACATCGTGCCAAGCTTGTCAGGAGTTGCTTTTGAAAACTTATGGGATGTACGACATAATTTTGGCCTAGGTAAGAGAACAAGAAGAAACTGGAGAAATGTAAAAAAATAAATAAATATGAAAACTTTGTTATTCATTACGTGTTCATGCGCTACTTCCTTTTTTATCTGTTCAATGTTGCCCCTGCATGGGCAAACCGCGGCTTGTTACAATTTTTGAAAATCCAATAAAATATTGAAACCAAGTTAATATAATAAAGCTTCCTATTAATTTACTAATGTTAGCAACATAGGCATTAAAAAAACGTTCATGTTGATTAAGAGAGTTTAATTCTGGGTGTGGCACACTGCATCAACAAGGGCCAAAAATGTCTGAATTTAGGAGTAATAGCAGAAGACTGCAACTTCTCAGGATTAAGCGCATCAGTCAGCAACTGGAGTGATTCATTATCCAACAGAGTTTCCACAGCAAAAGGGTCGGAAGCAGTTAACGCCACAGACAGAACAAGCACGGCGTCTGCATTGGAAGGCACAATATTGTGTTTATGGCCTCTGCACTGGGATCAGATATACACTGGGAAATCTGCATCATATGGTCTTGAATGTCTGTAGTAAAAATCTCCACAGAGAGGAGCAGGTCCAGAAAAAACCTGATGGAGCAAGGAGTACTCCAAGGAGGGGATACACTCTAACACCAATGGGCAACGTGACTCCCAGTTATGGCTCAAGGCAGAAGGACTAGGACTCTAGTACACATAGGACCTGGGCCAGTGGCAGTTAGCAGACAATGCTCAAGACCCATGGGTTGACTGGCCAGAGATGACCAAGCATCACTGCAGGTTGCATCACTGTTACACTTGGCTCTTGTAGCAGGAGCAGGAGAGATGCTTTCTCAATGCTGTCTGGCAGAAAAGAGAGTACAGAGTGCACACATGCAACACTCCATCCAGTGTAATAATGTCAGCAATCAGTCCAACAGCATTACCCCTTCAAAGGCAAGCCCAGCAACTAATCAAAATGAGGGAGCTTGCAGTGCCAAGTCCGAATGGCCTACTCACACAAGTATGTCTTCAGACACAGAGGCAATGCCAACAGCTCTGGGCAAACAGACCTCCTGCAGTTACGGGGAGATGATTTTTGATTGAAGAGAAAAAAAGGTGCTATAAAAAAGGTTAAAGAGGAACTGCAGTCTGCTCACATAATCTGTAATAAAAACATCTTTGCCATCATGAAGCTACCCTCCAACCACTTTGCATATTATTGTATATATACCGTAATTCTGTACTTGCCAAATATGCTGCAAAAATCTCCCTCCACTAAGTCTGGCTGCAGCCATTTTAACTGTGGGCAGCTGAAGCTGCTGCCTGTTCACTTCCAGGATTTACACAGACACACACCTCCAGCTCTGCAGCTTTCATTGGCCCTCTTATGACTCATCTCCCCTCCCTTCCTGGAAAACTCTCACAGGAGTGAGAGAGAGAGAGCTGTGCATGATGTCATAAGCCTAGGCCAATGACCAGACAAGAAACAGGAAGTGGGCTGTATAAGATATTTACTGGCAGCAGATTTAATAGATGGAAAATTGAAGAAATTACTGAAGGTCCGCTTTAAGTCTTAATCAACAGAGCTAGTAAAGGATGTCCATCCTCCTAAGACATCAACAACAAAAAATGATGCCTGGTTGTAGTAGGAGGCATTATCCCAGGGCTGATCTGTTTGCCAGAGATCTGTTTGAGCAAGAAAAAAAAGGGATTTTAACTTACCTTTAAATCCCATATCTTGGAGTGCAGTACAGTGCAGTACAGGACAAAAAGACACAGACTTTTTTAGCTGGCTCCTAGATTCCAAGCAAATTTGTCAAACCCTGGCCTAAAGAATATAGTAATATAGTAATTTCAGCATTTTCAGATAGTTTTAAAGGAGATGGATCTTTCAGAAGAGGTTGTCAAGGTAGGAATATGAGTAGGCGTGCAAGCACCCTTGTAAATACTCTAGGGGCCAAGGTAAGGGGGGATGGCAGTGTAACAAATTGAAAAGGTTTGTTTCCCACTGAGATGGGTAAATGGGAATGTGCAGGTAGGCATCTTGAATGTCTACTAATGCAAGATATTTCACTTGTATCAGAAAGTCAATCACTGACTTTGCTGATTTCATGTGAAACTTTGGAATATGTAGGTACTTGTTTTTCAGGGATTTTAAGAATAGGACAAATACCCCCACTGGATTTTGGTATCGGGAACAGGTTTGAATAGATTACATAGAAAATGTCCTCTAAAGTGACCAGACACTTCCTGGGATGACAGATGGTTCAGGGCAGTCTGTAAATCTAACTGTCCTTTGGCAAATTGTGTATGGTTTGAGAGAATGCAGATGGGGTAGAGTTTGAAAACACTATAAAGTACCCATTTGAAACCACGGATTGGAACCCAGGAAGCTCAATGGGGTGCTTTTCATTTAGAGAAGGTAGAACCCCCTGAGGAGTGGGGCTTGGAGAATTTCATTGTAGAAAAAATGTCGCTCGGTGCAGTCTGCAAATCTGACTGTCCTTTGGCAGACTTTGGCCTCTTTCACACTGGGCGGATCAGTAATGATCCGCCCCGTGCAACTCCGCTTGCTCAGCGGGGATCGCTCCGTTGATCCCTGCTGAGCCGGCGGATGACAGGGCGGTCCTCGCACACTGTGCAGGGACCGCCCTGTCTTTTCTCCGCTCCCCCCTATGGGGGGATCGGATGAACACGGACCGTATGTCCGTGTTCACCCGATCCGATCCACCAGACGGAAGGAAAAGTAGGTTTTTCCTCCATCACACTTTGGCGAATCGGAGCGGGTCGGATGTCAGCGGGCATGTCACCGCTGACATCCGCGGCTCCATAGAGGAGCATGGAGCGCCCGTACAGGTCCGCAAAAAAACCTGACAGACGGACCTGTACGGGCGCTCAGTGTGAAAGAGCCCTTTGTCAAGTTTGAGAGAAGATAACGCTGAGAGGGTAGAGTTTGAAACTCTATTAAGTACCCATTTGAAACTACCGTTTGGAACCTGGGAAGAGCAGTAGGGTGCTTTTTATTTAGAGGAGGGCCTTTCGTTGTACAAAAAATGCCTTTGCTCCTGTGACCTCCTTAATAAACTTGTCAAAGCATCGCCAAAAAGACACCTTCTTCAAAGAGCTTGTCTTTTACAGACAGCTTCTGCTGTCTAGGCTTTCAGTCATGAGATTCTTGCATATGGACAACAATGAAAATCATTCTAGAAATGTGTGACTTTCATGACTTGTTCCAGGGCATGAACACAAAAAAGTAGAGAAGGCAAAATCTGTAGGTGTCCTGCCAGAACTTGGTCCTGGAATACAGGATCTGGTTTATTAATTGCCCCAGGCCACCTAGCTGCAGTTTGACAAACAGAGATTGCAGCAATAGAAGGTTGCATAGCTGGGTTTGCAAGAGCAAAAAGAGCCTTTAAGAGCATTTTACATTTTCTGTCTGTAGAACCCTTAAGTAAGGGAACCTTTTCTGTAGGCACAGTAAGATGTTTATTTAAAACTGAGACGATAGGGTCTGCTTTTTAGTGAATTATTTTTCAACATGACATAGCTCAGTAATGATTTTCAGAGGTGTAAACATTTTTAAATGAAAACTATAATGGTCATTAATTTCCTATTCTATTTGTTCATGAATGGGCAATGTCTTTTTAGTCTTAGTAGGTCTCTTAGAAAACAAGGGGGAACAGCAAGACAGAGGACACTCAAGTGCCAAGGCTTTTGCGCACAGCAGAATTGAGCGTGTCTATATTGACAAGCATTTTGTGTGAAGCCAGGGTATCAGGTGTACAGGATCAGGGCTCTGTGTCCTTCTCAATTTCGATTGCCTATAGAGCAAGTAGATTCACTTTCCAACTCAGAATAAGTGGGGATGGAGAAATAGCTGGAACTTTTGAGCTCTGGGCAGGGATGACTGCAATAAGGCTGTTAACTGTCCGAGGAAGTCTGACACTGCAGTTGCAAAGAAATATGCCTTGGGCCTGTTTCACACAGGCTTCAGCTTGTATAGGAGCAGTGTGAACCGCAAGCTTTTACAAAGCATTTGCAAAACTTTTGCTTTGTTTAAACTTTAAAGTACCAGTCAGCTCCAGTTTGTAAATGCTGAACACAGATCCAAATGGGAGAGCTGATTGCCACATTAAACAAGCTCCTAGTTTTCTTAAGGTGACAATCAGCTCTGCTTCTAAAATCTCTGTATGTAATTTCAAAACAGGAGATAAACTGGGCTTTAAAGGCTTAGAGAAAGCTGCTCAAAGCTTGCAGAAAACTTTGCAAAAGTTTAAAAAAAACTTGCTGTTCACACTACTCTTATACAAGCTGAAAACTGTGTGAAAGAGGACTTGGACAGATTGGCCGCTTTTTGTATGCCTGAGATAGAACTAGAATCAGATGCACAGTGTTAAAATTGGGTCATGCTCTTGTGCAAGGGAAGTGGTTTGAGTGTTTCACAAAACTTCAGCAGAGCAAAGGATTACCTGAACTTTTGCCATGGTACCCTTGTGCCTGGTTTTCACCACTGCTATCAGTGAGGGTATTACCCTGTGGTGTACCCATGGAGTAGGAATGGAAATGGGATATGCATGTCCGAAGTAGGTATTGGATGTCACCTACCTCTCAGACATGTAAACAATGGATAGAATATGTTCATTCTTTATTATTAAGGGAACATCTCACTTACCGTCACTGGGATGCCACCCGCAAATATGAGCTGGTTTGGCAGGGCTGATAAGATATGCCTGGCTCTTTTCTTTTTAAGATTTTTAGTGTTGTCAGTTTGCCAGGGTTGTAACGGTCGGGGGCCTGAATCTGTGTGTAGTTAGAGGAGCAAGCGTGTCCAGTGATGATGAGAGTGAACTGTTGTAGACAGAGGTAGTCAAGTCAGGACAGGACAGGGGAGAGCTTATGTCATATAGGTGGTCAGTAGCAGAATAGAGAAGCAAAATTTGGCGAAGGTGGCGAAGGTTCCTACAAGTAATCGTTTGCTGCTTGGAGGCATGGGTGGTTGGAGGCAAGGATTCAGTGAAACTGATGAGGCTGTGATCAGAGAGAGGAAAGGGGGATGTTGGTGAGGTTGCCAGGAGTGCAGAGATGGGCGGATACAAGGTCGAGGGTATTACCATTGGAGTTAGTAGAAGTGTGTTTCCATTGGGTTAGGTCAAAAGATGAGGTTAAGTTGAGCTATAGCTGGGCTGTTAACATTAACAAGGATGTTGTCACCAAGAATGGTAGTGGGTATTTCAGAGGAGAGAAAGTAGGGTAGCCAAGCACCAAAGTCATCAAAAAAGCACGATACTGGTCCAGGAGGCCGATAGATTGCTTCAATCCTCAGGAAAATGGGAGAAAACAGACGAATACAGTGCATCTCGAAAGAAGAGAGGGATAGAGACGGAAGGATAGGAAGGACTTGGAAGGTGCTTTGTGGGGATAGAAGGAAACCAACTCCACCTCCTTTCTGTCCATTGGGTCTGGGACAGTGAGTCCAGTGGAGGCCACCGTGGGAGAGAGCTGCAGGAGAAGCCGAGTCAAAATCTTGAAGCCAGGTTCCAGTTATGGTGAGAATGTTAAAGCCATGACATTTGCTTCAAACTCCAAACTGTCAAACCATCATATGGCTGGTGTCATAACTGATCACATATACAGCACCATGACAGTCATAAATCAAACAGAAGCAGCTTCCTTGACTATAATAGAAGGGTTTAATTAAAGGATAGAAGAGTTGCATTCTGCTTTAAGCCCCCGGACACACCAGTGCAACTTGTATGCGATTTGACAGTTTTAAATTGCATGGCAAGTTGCACCCTATTGAAAGCAGTCAAATCGGTGTGACTGCAACTCCGATTCTGAAAGTAGTTCCTGCACTACTTTTTGCAAGTTCAGGTGCAACTTTCATAGACATCTGCGCATGAAGTCGCACAGATGTCTTCCAAGTAACACCTGAAGTAGCACTGAAAAGCTACTTTGAAATCGTGCTACTTCAAGTGAACATTGGTGTGATCAAGTGAAGTAGTACGATTTCAACGTCGCAATCGTTGTTACCGGAGTGTGAACAGCGGGCCAGCCCGAAGTGATATTGCAGGACTTAATTTTCTGACTAAAGTTCCACTTTAATGTGGAATGTATGTTCCTTGCTAAAGAACATTATTTTTTTATCAAATTGATATGGGTTAAGTTCCACTTGAAGTTCTCCTAGATTCCCAAAGCTCACCACACATGTTACAATCTGTTTGCACAATCTCCAAACCTCATAGCAGGGGCAGTCAAGCTTGCACTGGACAAAAGCCTTGTACACACGATCGGTCCATCCAATGAGAACGGTCTGAAGGACCGTTGTCATCGGTTAACCGATGAGGCTGACTGATGGTCCGTCGCGCCTACACACCATCAGTTAAAAAAACGATCGTGTCAGAACGCGGTGACGTAAAACACAACGACGTGCTGAAAAAAACGAAGTTCAATGCTTCCAAGCATGCGTCGACTTGATTCTGAGCATGCGTGGATTTTTAACCGATGGTTGTGCCTAACGATCGGTTAGGAATCCATCGGTTAAATTTAAAGCAAGTTGGCTTTTTTGGTTAAATAACCTATGGGGCCCACACACGATCGGTTTTGACCGTTGTCCTCTGGTTAACCTATCGTGTGTACGAGGCCTAAGGGTCCTGTAGGTGGTAGATAAGAATTTTCAGTGTTTTCGCAACAGGGTGCAGGTAAGAAGAGTAGCAAGGGCAGCATGAAGCATGCACTGGCAGCCAGAGAGAGGAGAACATCCACATGTACATCAGCATCTGAAGTGGTCGGGGAGCATGGATCTGCATGACTTTCATTTTGTATGTTTTAATCCCATGGTACTAACTGGATCCTGTGTCCTCCAATGGACAATACAGAAAAGAAGCAATGCAACACAGCCAGTGTGAAGTGACGTAAAACAGAAAGCTGTGCCCTATTATGTAACAAGCAAGTTTGGCAGCCACGTGTATTTATTTATTTCTTAAAATGCTTATAAAACAACAGCGCAGTCTTACACACGTGCCTCGATGCGCTGGCGGGATAAAAACAGAACAGAAAAGGGGCAAAAACTACATCGACCAAACAAGTGACAATAAAACAATAACAATCAGCGAACAAGAAAATATAAAACATACAAAGTTAAATATATAAAATTTAGAGCTATTAGAATACATAATATTTAAGTCACCCCGAAAGCCTGGATATATAGACATGTTTTTAACAATCTCCTAAACTTTAGGAGATCATTTTCCAGTCTTATGTGAAGGGGCAAGGAGTTCCAGAACTGAGCTCCTTGAACTTCCAGGGTCCTCCCACCACATTTGTTTTTAGCAAATTTGGGGATGTTCAACAAAGCCAAATTCTCAGACCGCAGCGATCTAGTAGGCACATGTCTGATGAATTTTTCTCTGAGATAGCCCGGTCCAAAACCATGGATGGCCTTATGCACAAGACACCCCGTCTTGAACTGAGCCTGTTGTGTCACGGGCAGCCAGTGTAAGGCTTGGAGGGATGAAGTGATGTGATCGTATCGGCCCACGCACATGAGTAGCCTGGCAGCCGCATTCTGCACCCGCTGAAGCTTGTGCACGATGTTCTTAGACACCCATATACAGGGCATTGCAATAATCAAGTCGACTACCAACCATTGCATTGACCATAGAGATTTTGTCAGAGTCCTCGATAAAGCGAAACGTAGATCTCAGGAGTCTCAAGTGGAAGTGGCATACACTTACCACCTGATTCACCTGGCTACGCAATGCCAACTTAGAATGAAGGATAACCCCCAGGTCCCTGACCTTAGAGACTGGTACCGGACTCGGTTTAAAGGAGTCTGGCCAGTCGGGCATCTTACTAGGGCAATCATGGTTACTGAAGATCATAGTTTCAGTTTTGGAGCCATTAAGCTTAAGGTAATTGGCTCCCATCCAGGTTCTAATCTCCTCCAAACAAGAGGCAAGATCAACTTGCCTCTCGTTGGTCCTGGGAAGGCGGAAGTATATCTGGGTGTCGTCTGCGTAGACGTGGAAGAGGAGGTTATGGCGGTATATGATGTACAACAATGGTCTCATGTAGATATTAAACAGGATGGGCGATAATGCCGAACCCTGAGGGACCCCACAGGAGAGAGAACTATCAGCAGAGTAATACGGTCCCAATCTTACCCGCTGAACTCTCTCCTGCAGAAAAGAGGCCATCCATGCCAAAGCAGTACCATCAGTGCCAGCCACAGTCCCTAGTCTTCCCAACAGTCTGGTATGATCAATGGTGTCGAAGGCTGCAGACAGATCCAGAAGTACTAAGGCCGAGGTGTCATTCCTATCCAAAGACCAGAGGAGATCATCCCGGACTTTAACCAAGGCCGTTTCAGGGCCTCTACCAGGTCGGAATCCTGACTGGAGGTCATCAAAGATGTTGTTAGATTCCAAGTGAGGCTGATACTGCCATAACGCTGCTCTTTCCATGATCTTAGCAAGGAACGGTAAGGTGGAAATGGGTCGATTGTTACTGAGCACAGAGCGTGGCAAGTTAGAATTCTTCAGTGTACATATATAATTACAAATTATACTTAAATAACACAAGTTAACATTATTTACAAGGGGTCTGCAAAAAGTTTTTGCACTTTTTCTTATTTTGCATTGTAAAAAAGGAGTAAAAAGAATCATTGTAAAAAAAGAGTAAAAAGAATCCTCGCACAGCAAGCTAACTTTTAAATACACTATATATCTTAAAAAAATATCTGAAAAAAAATTGGTAGAAGCCAAGGTAGAAAAACAGGTGTTCAAGCAAGTGCCAGAAAAAGGTCCAGTATTATAAAAAGATGACACAAGATTTAGTATGGAATAATCTGGTTGTCACTCACCATTACACTACAGAGAGTGCACTGCTTTTTTCGCTCATATGGGGTGAGTTTAGGAGCATAGTCTGTGTTTGCATGTCTGCCGCTGCTCAGCTCCGCTGCCTTCTCTTTCCGCTGTTCAATCTGTTCCAGGTGTCTTCGTACACTCTCATCATGCTGTACAGAAACACGATAATAAAAACTGTGACCCACCAAGCTTATCTTACATTGGACTATTACAATGATATTTTACACTATAGGAAGCAGCAAGAATACAACAAACTATTGCATACAAGTGAAAGAAATACACACTTAATTGGTCTAGGGACCACCGTAACCCTAGACGCGAATACCAAAGACGATCAACGCACCATAAAAAACAATGGGCCTTCAGGAGGTTTATGTCATACGGTGCTAGTATGAACTGCATGTTTTTTTTTTTAAAAGGTTTTTATTATTAGCCATATACACAGTTACAGGAAAAAGCATTGCATACAAATGACAAGTACTTATTTAGGACAGTCAGAAGGAGAAAATAGGGAGAAAAAAAGATTAAAGGGAGAAGGCTTCCCCCATTGTACATTTCCATGTCCTTAAGGCCCCGTACTCACGACCAAACATGTCTGCTGAAACTGGTCCGCAGACCAGTTTCAGCAGACATGTTTGGCCGTGTGTTGGCCCGAGCGGACCATTTTGGGACGGATCGGACAGGTTTCCAGCGGACAACTGTTTCCCGGACTTGTTTTAAAACAGTCCGCTGGAAACCTGTCCGCCCGGACATGTACGGTCGTCTGTACAGACCTACCGTACATGTCCTGCCGCCCGCATCCCTCGCATGCGTCGAATGACTTCGACGCATGCGTGGAAGCATTTTTAAGGCGGCCCGCCCACGTCGCCGCGTCATTGTCGCGGCGACACCGCGTCATCGACGCGGCGACACCGCGGACACGCCCCGCGTAATGTTTACGCGCGGGCTTCTGTTCGATGGTGTGTATAGCCATCGAACAGAAGTCCCCGGGCAGTCCCCGGCCAGACATGTCCGATGGAAACGGTCTGCAGACCGTTTTCATCGGACATGTCCTTCCGTGAGTACAAGGCCTAACAGTGATAGGGAATAGTCCTAACATGGATTCTTCTAAAGTGCATATAGCCTTTTATTTTGTAAACAGAGAACTAATTATTCAAACTTCGGGCTCCTTATCAAAAGAACAGTGTAGCTAGATTATAGCATATATCGTAAGTTCAGAGCACCATGCCCATCAGAAATTAAAATAATAAAAACCACAAAACTAGGGCATATAAACAAACATAGAGAAAAAAAAGAAACCCTCTCTCCCAAGTGTCGTGTGTCGTTGTCTCCCCATCTCCCCAGATCCTCCCGCACCAGAGCTGCACAGTACGTCTCATACATTATACACAGAGGACATGAAACATATTCCCTTACACCTCTCCAGAGTTAGTGTCCCTGGAGTCTACCCAACTACCCCACACTTTATGAAATTTTTTCTTGCTTCCCCTCGCTTCATAGGTCATTTTGTACATTGTAATATTAGCATTGATTAACCCCTTCCAAGCAGATAGAGTGAGGGAATCCCTCTTTATCCAGTTCAAGACAATGAGCTTCCTGGCATAGTAGAAGAGCAGTCTCAGGAAAATTCGCATATTGTTACTCATAATATCATCCTCTATAATACCTAGAAGACACAAGAGTGGGCTGCATATGTTCGGGAGATCAAAAGTGTCGGCAATAAATTGCGTAACCTGCGACCAAAATGGTCGAATCCTATTACAGTCCCACACCATATGCATAAAGGTGCCCTCTGCCACCAAGCACTTATGACAAACAGGGTTCTCTCTTCTGCCCATTCTATATAATCTGTGTGGTGTGTAATACATTTGATGCAGGTATCGCAGCTGTATCAGTTTGTCCCTTGCCGAGATCACAGTAGGGAGATATGACACTAGGACTTCCTCCCACTGGGGTTCCGTCAGTTCTGGTATTATCATAGTCCACTTAAGTCTCGTCTTTTCCTCTCTCGGTCGTATCTTACTCATGAGCATAGTATAGTAGGTAGAGACTAACTTGGTATGTTCAGGATTCAACAATAATGATTCTAACTTAGTGTTTTCTAACACCACTACCCCCGTACCAAACTGTGCCTGAGTGGCATGTCTCAATCTCGTGTACTGAAATCTCCAAGTTTCGGGTACCCCCAATCCCTTTTTCAAGTGCGTAAACGTTTTCAACTCCCCTCTGTCAAACAGTTGGTGTAAGTAAGTCAGGCCAAATTTGGCCCACCTATGTCCATCTTTCAGCAGAAAGATGTCGGTTAATCTGGGGTTAAACCACAGTGGAGCATTAGGGGACAAGTGCAGGGGGGTGTCCAAAGTGTGTCTCCTACATATCTCAAGCACCGCTTTGGCTGATCTAAGGATCACCATTCCATCTGCTGTCGGGACCTCCCCTCTATGAAAAAAGTTCAGCATTGTCTCATATGAGGTTGCTACAGCCGCCTCCACCGCTACAGCGGCATTGTTCAGCTGGGGGAACATACGCCAGTGGGCATGAACCAGCTGCGACGCCAGGTAGTATAGACGGAGGTCAGGAATCGCCAGACCTCCTCTCCCCACCGGCAACTGCAGCACAGCCAGCGCCACCCGAACTGCCCCACCACCCCACAAAAAGGAGGTCAGCAGGGAGTCGATGTATCTAAAGGTCTTCCTGGGGATGCCTAAGGGGGCATTAGAAAGAATGTACAGGAATTTTGGGAGGAAGATCATTTTAAACAGGTTGGCTCTCCCCAGCATTGTAAGCGGGAGGTCCTTCCATTTTTTCACCCTGTCCTCGAAGTCTTGTATGACTGGCCATAAGTTTGTCTTCGAAAATTTCTCTATAGGCAATTCTACGGTTATTCCTAAGTACTTAAAGCGGTCTGTCACCTGCAGGGGGAACTGAGCTGGGAGAGCTAAATCTGGCTGTGGATCCAGAGGAAAGAGCGCCGACTTGGACCAATTGATCCGGAATCCAGAGAAATCACCGAACTCCCGGATCAAGGAAAACGCGGTTGCCAGGGATTCCCCGGGATCACCCAAGTATAGGAGCATATCATCCGCGTATAGTGACACACGTTCCTCCAGATCCCCCACCAGCAGCCCGGCAATGTCAGCCCGATCCCTGAGCCTAGACGCCAGGGGTTCTTTGGCTAGTGCGAATAAAAGTGGTGACAGGGGGCAACCCTGCCTAGTTCCCCGCCTGATCGGAAACGAGTCCGAAACAAGGCCATTGACCCTGACACTAGCCCTCGGCTCCGCATAGAGCAACCTGACCCAGTTCACAAACCTCGGTCCCAGGCCCAGTTTTAGAAGCAGGGGAAAAAGGTAGGTCCACTCCACGGAGTCTAATGCCTTTTTGGTGTCCAGTGATGCCACCACCCTCCGACCACAGTTAGCATGGGACACTTGCAAATTGACATACAACCTCCTCAGATTCATCTGAGTGCACCTCCCCGGTATAAAGCCGGTTTGGTCTGAGTGGATTAATTTCAGTATTACCGACTGCAATCTACCCGCCAAGATCTTTGCCAACACCTTAACGTCGGTGTTGATCAGAGAAATCGACTCGCACTCCAGTGGGTCCTTACCCGGTTTCGGAATCACCACAATCAGTGCCTCACGCATCGACTCTGGTAATATGCCCTCCCTTTCTGCGTCACTAAACACCGTTTGGAGGCGTGGGATTAAGCTCTCCTTATGCAACTGATACCATTCGGCCGGGAGGCCATCCAAGCCTGGCGACTTTCCCGGTTTAAAAGAAGCAATGGCACCAGCTACCTCTTCTGATGTTATGGGTTGGTCAAGAGCAGCACTTTCACCCTGCGTCAAAGATGGGAGAGTCATATCGTCTAGATAGGAAGAGACGTCCTGAACTGTAGAGCTAGATTGGGACTGGTATAGTGTATTATAAAAGTCTCGGAACGTGGACAGGATATCTTGAGAGTCGCTCACTAATTCCCCAGTCGGGCGCTTAATCTGCAATATCAATGTAGGGGCATATAAGGGTTTTGCCAAAAATGCCAGTAGACGGCCGCTTTTGTCCCCAAACTCAAAGATGGACCTAGCCTGTTTCAGTTGCAGTTTCATAGTCTGATCCGTTAGTAGTAGTTTATATTGTCTTGTTAAGTCCTGCCATGAGCTATAGGTATCCGGGGATGGGGTCTGAATATACTGTCGTTCAGCAGTTACAGTAGCCTGTTCAGCCTGTTTCACATCTAAATTTAAGGCCCTTGCAAAGTCCCTAGTTTCCTTGGCAAACACCCCCCTCAAAGTTGCTTTAAAAGCGTCCCATTGAATTGGAACCGAGGTGCCGGAGCTATTCTCCCTCCAATACAGATCAATAGCCGTCTTACATTTGATCTTCACATATTCCTCCTCCAACCACTGCGTTTTCATACGCCACAATCGTCTCCCAGCAGGCACACCTAAAGTCAGCGTGACCTCCATAGGAGAGTGATCTGAGAGAGCTCTGGGGAGGTATCTAACTCCTGAAACCAGGGGTAATGCATCCACAGAGGTCAGCACCATATCAATTCTGGATAGTGTCCTATGCGTCCCCGAGTGACATGAGTATTCTCTGACCCCAGGGTTGCGACATCGCCACACATCAGTGAGGGCGTAGCTGTCCAACCAGGCGGAAAGAGTATGGCGTGGACCAGTCACACTCCCATGTCTATCGAGTGACCCATCTGACACCACATTAAAATCTCCTAACAGTAGTAGTGGACCCTGGGCCACCTGTATTGCAGCTGTAAGGATTTCTTCAAGTACCTGGAAGGAAAAAGGGGGAGGGACATATACACACACCAGCGTCATACAGATCCCGAACATTTGACAGACAAGAACAGCATACCTCCCCTTTGGGTCGCTCTTAACCTGTAAAATATGTGCAGCCGCCGTCTTAGTGACTAGAATGGCCACTCCTCTAGAGTAAGTAGAATACTCAGCATGTATTACCCTCATCACATTAGCTTTTTTCAACGCCAATACCTTAGAACCTTGGAGATGTGTCTCCTGCAGCATGATAATATGGGGTTTATACCTCTTTATGAAGTCAAAGACAAGGGAACGCTTAATCCTTGAATTCATACCCCGGACATTCCAGGACAACACATTTATCTTACCCGTCATCCTGTAAAGTAACGAATCGCAGGTGCATACCCAGGGCCTCTCCGGACCCCTCCGGTGCGGTCGACCATAGCAACCTGTGGAGATTTAACAAAAGAGAGACAACGACACACGACCCAAGTTCACAGAGAGAAATAGAACCCCTCCCCCCACCCTGCACACAGCCCCAACCTGCCGAGTGCCTGTATCCCATAACTTCAGCAAACAAATTGTCAGGGGATTATATCAGTCTCACCCCCCAACCACCTACTCCCTCCAGGTAGTCTATGTTGACATAGCCGTTGACACGGACTCAGTAAGTCAAAGTTCCAGAGAAAAAAAACCCCAGCAAAAAAATGGAAAAAAGGGGGGAGGAAAAAATACCCCCAAACCACACAAAAACCAATATAGAAAGAGTGCTGGTGAATCCGGGCAGGGCTCAGTTCAGGGAAACCGAGGCGTCAGAGCCAATCGCAGTGGGATTGACCACACCCGTCCCAGCAGCAAACAGAGCGCAGGCAGAAACAAACGGCCCAGATTAAGTGTCCAACCATCTTGAAGCCTCTGTAGGGGAATTGAAGAAGAACACTTTGCCCTCGTCGACCACTCTGAGCTTCGCAGGGTACATCATACTGTAGGCCATATGCATATCTCTCAGTCTCTTTTTAACATGCAGGAAACTGGCTCTCTGTTTCTGCGTAGCTGCAGAGAAATCAGGATAAATAGAGATCCTGTTCCCATTGAATTGGAGATCCCCTACAGTGCGAGCTGCCCTCAGAATATTTTCACGATCTCTAAAGTGTAGGATACGTGCAATCATAGGACGCGGATGGGCACCCGGTGGAGGGGGTTTAGACGGAATGCGGTGTGCCCTCTCTATAGCAAACAGACGGGAAAAAGTAGTGTCAGCCAAAGTATCTTTTAGCCAGAGCTCAAGGAAGTCCTCAGGCTGTTTGCCCTCTGCCTTCTCAGGGAAGCCTACCAAACGTATATTATTCCTCCTCTGGCGGTCTTCCATGTCCCATAGCTTATCTGTATGAGCTCCCACCTCACAGTGGACGTTCTGCAATTTATTCTCCAAAGGGCGCACCACATCCTCCAGGTCACTAATCCTCTGCTCAGCTTCCCCAGCTCTCTCCCTGATGGTCTGCACGTCATGTTTAAGGAACGACAGTTCAGTCCTGATGCCATCTATGTGGTCAGTGAGGGTGGTCTGGCACGTGTATATGGCCTCCATAATCTGCTTCAGGGAGGGCTCCCCTCCTCCTGCTTCAGAAGCCTCATCACCCCCCTCCTGTGGTTGTGATCTGGCCTGCTTTGTGCCCCGCTTCGGCCCCTTAGTTCTGGGAGGTAGCTGGCTCACCTGGGTGTCGGACAGTGAGGGCCATTCGTCCTCCGGAGGCCGTTCCGCGCTGGGGCCCTGTCCCTCTGCCTCATGGCGGCCGCCATCTTGGGACTTCCAGGCAAAGTGGACCGGGCGCTGTTCCGGAGTTGCCATCGGTGCACGGCCGTATTTGACCATCCCTACATGGGCAGCACAGGATCCGGAGTCGGGGGATGTCTCTGCCTGCGGTGTTCGGCTGCTCTATCGCCCAGGATTAAGTCAGGATTCGTCTGCCCTGCACGGAGCTCCGGACCAGCGCTGCTCACATGTCGGCCGTTGGCTCCGCCCCCCCCATGAACTGCATGTTAGTACATTATGGCAGATGTACTTGTCAATCCAGCCCTCCTGCCCTGCGCTGTCACAGTTCCAGCTGCCCTGTCTTCCTTCTGGGTTCACTCTCTCTGGCCATTTGAATGGTCGCACAGTGATGACGTCATTCCAATGCTTGTGCGCGAGAGTCATCTCATCAAGGCACAGAGTGAGTGCCATAAATGTGGTTTGAGCTGCACATGTTCGGCTCTGCTTACATTGCTGCTAGAAGAGGCATTTATGACAGAATAACCACTAGGTCTAGACTAAACTTTGATACCGCTTTAAGCTAATCATCTTTATGGTTAATGAGTTCAACTTCCCAGGTCACTTCTTCTGACCTTTTCCATGGAAAGTGATTAAGTATCATCGCCTCTACCCATTGAGCGTAAACTGACCTAGGTAACATTAAAGCAAAACCAGTGACCATCCCTACTAACAGAAATTATTGGATCTATAAAGCTGTAAACATACTGTACATCTACTTCAACTGTGTATTCACCTGTTTGCCTGGAGTTCTACTTTATACTAGCACAGTCATTTTTCTTGTAAGTGAAATGGTTTATGGTTCCCTTCTACTGTTCAAACACTTACTGAATTTTTTTCCTTTAGGCCCCTTTCACACTGGGGCGGGAGGTGCGGTGGCGGAATTGCGGCAGTATTCGGCCGCTTGCGGTGCGGTTTTAACCCCCGCTAACGGCTGAAAAAGAGTTAATACCGCCCGCAATGCCGGTTTTCCACTGCTTTCAATGGGAAGGGACTTTTTGGGAAATGCATCTGTAGATGTTTGGCACATATGAGACACTATTTTGTTAACATTTTAAGGATGTGGGAATGTGATCGCTTGGTTTTCAGATGCTTAATATCAATTTGTATTTTGATTCATTAAAGATTTGATACTTTAATATTCCTGAAGAAGAATGTTCTATATTTGAAACGCGTCGGGGTATCCGCTTATACTTGTCATCAATTGGTCTGGTGACGTGTACTCGATGACGGACAGTATCATTGTTACATCTCTATTTTGATATTCATTCATATTTTTATCCTGTACATCATGATATTTTCAATTTGTATTTATACTTTGTAATAAATTATACTTAAAGTGGAGTTCCACCCATAAATATAACATTACATCAGTAGTTTTAAAAAAATGTCATTAGTCCTTTACGAATTTTTTTTTTTTTTTAGATGCCTTCAAAGTGTTGTTGCTAGGCAGAATAGTTAATCTTCCCACTTCCTGCACCTAGGTGCTTAATGCTTCCTAACCTACACCGCACAGACTCCTCGGAATGTAGTGGGTGTAACTTTACAGGAGTCTGTGCACTCCCCAGTCTCAAAGAATCATGTGACTTGGACAGCACAGGTGCTGAAACCTGATCTGAAAGTGCTTGTGCAGCACTGAGCATGTGCAAGGCTGAAATCCAGGAAGTCATACAGTCTGGCTTCATGATGCCCACACTTAAGATGGCCCCAGTCAATTTATATTTTATAAAGTGTCTAAATGCTGTAACAACCTAACAAAACGGACCTTAGTTTACAGACTAACTTTACTAGAATACATTAAGCTTGTGTATTACAGGGGTATTTATATTTAAAAAGTGAAATTGTGGCCGGAACTCCGCTTTAATTTTTGTTGAAAATCCCGCCTTCAGGAGGTTTTTTTCTATTTTTCATTATACATTGGGATGATGCTCCCTTACATGAGTTGATCTTTCCGTGTGAAGGGGGTCTTACCTTCCATTCTGATTGTCATTTGTCTAATTCAGATGTAAAATGGCACAGAAACTCACTAGTGTGATCTTGGGATCCCCTATTGGCCAGAAGCATTATTCATAAGACCTTGGCTACCGGCAAATGAAGGACATTAGTCTTCAGCATCAGGCCTAGAGATCCACTACCAATGTTGCAGTGACTTTGAAAAAGGTTCCCGCACTACTTTTTTCCGATTTGCATAAACTGCTGTTAAACAAAGCCGCAAGCCAAAAAGAAATCGGAGGTACAAATCGCACTGATCTGCAGCTTTGAAATTTCACTGATTTAGCGCAATTCCAAAGCCGCACAGGTGTGAACCAGGGCTTAAAGTCTGACCATGCTAATTATTTATGTAAAAAAAAAAAAAATTGTTAAAATAAGCAAAAGGGTTCAAGAGATTATCAGAATATTAAAGTGAAACGAGAAGAAGCATTTTCCAACAAAAGGCTGATATCCTGCCCAGTGATCTCCTAGAATAAAATGATCAACTGTCAACTGGTTGACTTTTTTTGTATGAAGTGGCGACTTACATGCAGTGAGGAGCTGCATATAAAAGCTATATTATTGTGAATTATCTCAGTTTACACATATTTCTTTGGGGCAAGGAGTCCCAACAATCCAGGCAACATCACCCCATTACATTACTCAAAAGGTGCTAATTGTTCAGTAGATTTGTGTTAACATCCAATTCTGGGCCTAGAAATTGCCCCTCACCCCAGTTTCCTTCTTTCTCCATTGGAACATCCCTGGCCCTTTAAAAAAAAAAAAAAAGATCAATATACTTACCTTTTTTTCCAGGTGTCTTTGGTCCTGTCACCGCCAATTTCAATATAAGACGTCATCTAATGAGTGATAGCATGACCCCCCCAAAGGAATATTATTTCATTTACATGTAGGGAAGAGTACTTTACTAGCGGTAGGTATGTTTTGAGGTGAGGTAGGTTACTTTACCAGCCAGTCTGTCCTCAGATGAGTAGCAGGGGTCAGATAATAAGCACATTGGCCCAGATTCACAAAGACTTACGACGGCGTATCTCCAGATACGCTGTCGCAACTCCGAATGGCCGCCGTCGTATCTATGCGCCTGATTCATAGAATCAGTTACGCATAGATTTGGCCAAGATACGAGCGGCGTAAGTCTCCTACGCCATCGTATCTTGGGTTGCAATAATTACGCTGGCCGCTAGGTGGCGCTTCCTTGATTTCCGCGTTGAATATGTAAATGAGCAAGATACGCCGATTCACGAACGTACGTACGCCCGCCGCAATTAGTTACGCCGTTTACGTAAGACATACGCCGGCGTAAAGATAAAGCTGGTCTCTAGGTGGCACAGCCCATGCAAAGTATGGACGTCGGAACAAGCGTATCTTTTTACGTCGTTTGCGCAAGTCGTACGCGAACACGGCTATGCGTAAGTTCCGTTCACGTCACAGGCATTGAGACGACGTATCTTTGGGCGTAAATACGACGTGATACTAAGCATGTGCGCGCATGCGCCGTTCGTTTGGCCATGCATCTACATGGGGTCAAGCCTCATTTAAATACAACACGCCCCCTACCAGCCTACTTTGAATTACGCACGCTTACACCGGCCCATTTATGCTACGCCGCCGTAACTTAGAACGCAAGTGCTTTGTGAATACAGCACTTGCCTCTCTAAGTTGCAGCGGCGTAGCGTAAATACGATACGCTACGCCGGCGCAACGTAGAACGGCCGTACGTGAATCTAGGCCATTGTTTATATGTCTTCTTATTCGTTTATTTGGATCATGTGTGGACTGACTGGTTCAAATGTGCGAACAGCTGTCATACAATCGCTACTCAATCAATCAAGCGGTCTAGCAACAAAAAGTTTCTAGCCTTCGATGTTTACTGCATTTTGTATGGGACAAACCAGCTTATTGCCTGGCTGTCATACAGCAGGCCCTATAATGACCACGCTGGCATTAGAATGCACAATTAAATTGGGTAGGACTAGGCGTGGCCAGGCATTTGAATCAGCAGTGACCATTCTGACTATCATGCCCCTTTTGCAGAGGGACAAAGAGAAAACTGTAAGTGCATATGCATGTATAATTCTATACTGCTGTACAAAGTAAAAATGTACTTAAATTGGCAAAGTATATTTCAGGGTGTACTTATAACATTTTCATCGTCCCTTTGATGCAGTGAGAGGTGTGCAGACCTGGTGGCCAACTACAAGAAACATCTTAACCAGGGCTCAAGTCCTGCGGGAACGCGTGGGCACGTAGTTCCTGCACTTTTTTCACAGCAGGAACTCAGTTCCATTTGCAGGACTAGAGCAGCCGAGCCAATCCTTCACTAAGCGGCGATGCCCAGCTCGAGTCACTGTCAGGGGCAGGCGAACCTTGGTAATCCTTTATGTTACTGGCTGCTTCCTGTATATGGATTCATCGGGTAGTGTGCAGGTATTCCGTCACTTCCTCGATGTCGCAATATCTCTAATGTCTTTAAGTATGTTCTTTCTAAATCCCGCGATAACTCGCGGCAGACCTCCGCAATGTCTCCTGGGAACAATGACAAAAGCTCCCAGGAGACATTGTGGCATCGAGGAAGTGATGGAATACCCACACACTCCCTGATGAATCCATATACAGGAAGCGGCCAGTAACATAAAGGATTACTAAGGTACAGTGGATGGAAAAAAAAACATGCGGTTTAGTAATTATGCATATGAGCATATCATTTATTTATTTTTTTGGTGGGGGAGTGGATCTTGGGTGGGAGTTCCCACACTTTTTTCCCCAGGACTTGACCCCTGTTAACTCTGCCAACAAAAGTTTTACCACCAAGTACTAAGTCATGTTTTGCGAAGGGATCAAATACTTATTTCAGTCATTACAATGCAAATCAATTTATAACTTTTCTTAAATGCGTTTTTATGGATTTTCTGTTGTTATTCTATCTCTCACTGTTAAAATAAACCTAACATTAAAATTATAGACTGATCATTTCTTTGTCAGTGGGCAAATGTACAAAATCAGCAGGGGATCAAATACTTTTTTACCCTCACTGTATGTGTTTTTTTTTTTAAAGCCCATACTTAAGACTAAATTGGGTAGTGAAAAATGAAAATACACTTGAATGTGTCAGAATTACAAACTCCAGAGAAAGTGTTAAATACACTGCTATACCTTAATGCCGCGTACAGACGGTCGTTTTTTGTGATGAAAAAAAACTACGTTTTAAATCATGAAATAAAACAACGTTTTTGAAACTTCATTTTCAAAAACAAAGTTGCCTACACACCCTCGTTTTTTCACAATGCTCTAGCAAAGCGAGGTTACGTTCACCACTTTTTTCCATTAAAGCTCGCTTCATAATTAGCTTCTGGGCATGCGCGGGTTTAAAAACGTCGTTTTAAACGTCATTTTTTGCTACACACGGTCAATTTCTGTGAAACAAAAAACGACGTTTTGAAAAACGACACAAAAAATTCAAGCATGTTCGAATTTTTTTTTTTTTTTTTTTTGAAGACATAAAACGACGTTTTGCCCACACACGATCATTTTAAATGAAGTTTTTTTTTTTTGGTGGAGCTGCGGTGGCTCAACGCGATTGGCACTGCGCTGACAAGCCATTCACCTCTGCAGCTAGGGGTTCGGATCCCGGTCTCGGCTACATGTGAATTGAGTTTGGTGGTCTCAGCCCGGCTCCCGGTGGGTGTGCTATGCGAGGTAAGCCTGCGCTTAGTACGCCCACCCCCCCTCCCACAAAAACCACCACACTTACACGCACTCGAAATTGGGTTAACATGCACGCACTTTGACCACGCGGTCTCTAAAAAGAGAGGCGAAGGACTAACGGGGCTGGTTGAGCGGGCTAATCCTCTCACTCCCTTATAGGGAGTCCCTCTACCCCGTTGGGCTTCAAAGCGGAGCAGGTAGGGCGGGCTGTGTGGGAGGACCCCCTCACACACCCGCCATTGCCATCCGGGGCATAGAGAAAGGTGGCAGATTGCCTCTGGGGGAGGCCTGCCTACTCCCAACTCCTGCAGTCCGGCTCCTCTCTCGAGTACACGCACAAAATACACTTTAAAAAAAGTTTTTTAAAACGTCGTTTTTTTTCATCACAAAAAACGACCGTCTGTATGCGGGATTAGATACGAGTAACCATGTGGTCTGTACAAACTTTGCACACTAAAAGTGAAATGGGTTGAAGCCATAGCAGTCAGGTGCTGGAAGTAGAATTGCCCGAGTTCTGTACCAGCCCTGTTGTCACAACAGTTGTGTGTCCAAGCTTCCAAACAGACAGACTGCCTCCACAGTACCCCAATCCCCCTAATCACAACCAGAAATCTCTTCTGATGGCATAAAGGGGGCTTGTAGTTCTGAAAAGTGAGTAGTACTTGAGAGGTCATGCGGTAATCTGCAGTCTAACAATGCTAATTGATTCTAAAGCCAGGATGCGGTGAAGCAGTAACACAGGAGTCTGCTGGAGAGCGCTCTGTGCACAGACACACACAGATAACATCTAGAGAGGGAAAGACTGGCCTGAGGCATGGGGATCATTATGGGAGGGGCTCCGAATAAAAGCTTCAAGACTCCAGTGTACTAAATGATATGTCCTGTCCTTCCTTCGCAAACTAGGTGGGCTGGATGCAGCTTATCTGTTCCCAATATCTTGCTTTCTACGCTATGAAATTAGGTAAGGGAATGTTTTCAAAGGTTCCTCCCATATAATAAATACGAAAAGTCCTCGGGCCTTAATTTCTGACTAAATAGAAAACATAGGTAGCTTACGTTAACTCCATCGAAGCCAAATCATTATTTTGGCTTGCAGTAGCAGACAACATATCTGCCCACGGTGCTTGTAGTTTCTGAGACTCATACCAACCTTGAGCTGGATTTTCTTTTGTAGCTCCTCCACTGCCTCTTGCTGTGCTGCTGTCAGGGCAGCCAACCTTTCTTCTCTGTCCCTGTAATTAACAAGTAATACTGATCATCAATTCATGGATCTGGATATATATCTATATATATATATATATATATACACACACATAAACACACACATATATATATATATATATATATACACACACACATATATATATACACACACAGGCCCGGATTCACGTAGAACCGCGTATCCTTGTGCGGGCGTAACATATTCTATTTACGTTACGCCTCCGCAACTTTGACAGGCAAGTGCCGTATTCTCAAACCAAAGTTGCGGCGGCGTAGCGTAAATAGGCCGGCGTAAGCCCGCCTAATTCAAATGTGGTAGATGTGGGCGTGTGTTATGTAAATTTTATGTGACCCCATGTAAATGACGCTTTTTACGAAACGGCGCATGCGCCGTCCGTGAAAGTATCCCAGTGTGCATGCTCCAAATTAACCCTCAAGGAGCCAATGCTTTCGACGTGAATGTAAATGAAGCCCAGCCCTATTCGCAAACAACGTAAAATTTTCTAAATTCGACGCGGGAACGACGTCCATACTTAACATTGGTACGCCTCATATAGCAGGGGTAAGTTTACGCTGGGAAAAGCCTAACGTAAACGGCGTATCTGTACTGCGTCGGCCGGGCGTACGTTCGTGAATTGGCGTATCTAGCTGATTTACATATTTCTAGGCGTAAATCAGTGTACACGCCCCTAGCGGCCAGTGTAAATATGCAGTTAAGATCCGACGGCGTAAGAGACTCAGTAAGAATCAGGCGCATAGATACGACGGCTCGGACTCAGAGTTACAACGGCGTATCTGGAGATACGCCGGCGTAACTCGTACGAGAATCCGGGCCACAGTGAGTAAAATAAGTATTGAACAGGTCACCATTTTTCTAGATAAATATATTTATGAGAGCCGGTTCACACTGGGGCGACTCGTCAGACGACTCAGCCGCCTAACAAGTCGCTCTCCGCTCTATTCAATAGAACCGTTCTAATAGGAGTGACGCAAGTCGCTCCAACTTAGAAAAAGGTTATTGTACGGCTTTGGGGGTGACCTGCATTGACTTCAATACAGAAGTCATTTTGCAAGTCGCCTCTCAAGTTGTCTTGAGATTGCCTTGCCGAGTCGCCCCCAAAGTCGTGCTGCCCCTGTGTGAACCGGCTCTAAAGGTGCTATTGACATGAAATTTTCACCACATGTCGGTAACAACCCATGCAATCTATACATACAAAGAAACCAAAACAAATAAGTTCAGAAATTAAGTTATGTGCAATAAAATGGAATGACACAGGGAAAAAGTATTAACCACTTGCCGACCGCTTCACACACTTATACGTCGGCAAAATAGCTTGACTAGGCAAGGCAACATACCCATACGTCGCTTTGAATTTCCTGCCGCAAGCTCTGTGACCGTGCCCGCGGGCTTGATGTCCACCGGTGTCCCGCCATCCTGTCACGGAGCCGCAGAACAAGGGGATGCCTGTGTAACCAGGGCATTTCCCTGTTCTGCCTTGTGACATGACACTGATCTACTGCTCCCTGTCATCGGGAGCAGTGATATGTCGGGTCACTGGTAGCCCAGCCCCCACACAGTTGGAATCACTCCCTAGGACACACCTAGGACCCCCTACTGGTTATCCCCTTCCCTGCCAATGTCATTTACACATTAACGGTGCATTTTTATAGCACTGATTGCTTTATAAATGACAATGGTCAAATAGCATCAAAAGTTTCCGATGTGTCCGCCATAATGTCGCAGTCACGATAAAAATCACAGATCGCCGCCATTACAAGTAAAAGAAAATATATTATTAATAAAATTTCCATAAAACTATCCCCTATTTCGTAGACACTATAACTTTTGCGCAAACCAATGAATATACGCTTATTGCGATTTTTTTTTACCAAAAATATGTAGGAGAATACATATCGGCCTAAACTGAGAAAGAAATTTTGGTCCACTCTTCTTTACAGATCTTCTCTAAATCCTTAAGGTTTCTTGGCTGTCGCTTGGCAAATCAAAGTTTCAGCTCCCTCCATAAATTTTCTATAGGATTTAGGTCTGGAGACTGATTAGGCCACTTCATGAACTTAATGTGCTTCTTCTTGAGCCACTCCTTTGTTGCCTTGGCAGTATGTTTTGGGTCATTGTCATGCTGGAAGACCCATCGACGACCCATCTTCAGTGTTCTGGCTGAGGGAAGAAGGTTCTCATCAATACATGGCCCCGTTTATTGGCCCCTCACTGTGGCAAAGTCGGCCTGTACTATTAGCATATAAACCGCCCCAAAGCATAAAGTTTCCACCTCCGTGCTTGACTGTAGGGATGGTGTTCTCTTAGGGTCATAGTCAGCATTTTTCTTCCTCCAAACACAGCGAGTCGAGTTAATGCCAAAGAGCTAAATTTTGGTTTTACCTGACCACAGCACTTTCTCCCAATCCTTCTCTGAATCATTTAGATGTTAATTGGCAAACTTCAGATGGGCATGTACATGTGCCTTCTTGAGGAGGGAGACCTTGCAGGTGCTACAGGATTTCAATCCACTGAGCCTATTGTGTTAGGTTTTGGTTGGTGACTGTGGTCCCAACTGCCTTGAGATCATTCACAAGTTCCTCCTGTGTAGTTCTGGGCTGATCCTTCACTTTTCTCATGTTTATCCTTACCTCATGAGGCAAAATCTTACATGGAGCTCCAGACTGAGGGCTTCTTAAATTGACAGAACAAATCTGTGTACCACATGAGCAGATACTAGAGCCAGAATTAGTGTTGGTTGGTCGGGAATCAAATATTTATTTTATTCACTGAACTGCAACTTAATTTATAACATTTGTTTTATAATTTTTTTCTGGATTGTTGGTTGATATTCTGTCTCTATCATTTAAAATACACCTGAGATAAAAATTATAGACTCTTCATTTCTTTGTAAATGGGCAAACTTACAAAATCTGCAGGGAATCAAATTATAATTTTTCCCAATGTGTATATGTATATAGATAGATATAGATCTATATCTCTATATATAATAGACAGATAGATAGATAGATAGATAGATAGATAGATAGATAGATAGATAGATAGATAGATAACATTACGTCAAGATTTTTTTAAAGACCAATGGGCCACATTCACAAAGCAGATACGACGGCGTATCTCCTGATACGCCGTCGTATCTCTGTTTCTATCTATGCGACTGATTCATAGAATCAGTTACGCATAGATAGCCATAAGATCCGACAGGTGTAATTGTTTTACACTGTCGGATCTTAAGATGCAATACCGCGGCCGCCGCTGGGGGGAGTTTGCGTCGTAAACCAGCGTCGGGTATGCAAATTAGGAGTTACGGCGATCCACGGTTTTTCGCGTTCGCTACGTCGCCGCTAGTCTAGTTTCCCGTCGCAAAGTTAGTCGTTTTTTTTTGGTGCCTTAACTTTACACAGCAATCGTATTGCTGTATAAAGTATGGCCGTCGTTCCCGCGTCGAAATTTAAAAAATAACGTCGTTTGCGTAAGCCGTCCGGGAATACGGAATTACGCTACGTGCGTCGTTGTTCGAAAAAATGACGTCACTTCGCGCAAAGCACGGCGGGAGTTTGGAAACAGAGCATGCGCGGTAGGTCCGGCGCGGGAGCGTGCCTAATTTAAATGGCACACGCCCATTTGAATTGGCCCGCCTTGCGCCGGAGGCCGCCGGCGTAGTTTTCATCGCAAGTGCTTGGTGAATCAGGCACTTGCGATGAAAAATTGCGGCGGTGTAACGTATCTACGATACGTTACGCCGCCGCTCATCTACGTGAATCTGGCCCCATGTACATAAAACTTAATTGCAATAAAAATATAATAAATAGAAAACTGGATTGCAGAATAGAAAAACAATTTGATGAGCTAAGGACTATGGAACCGGTGAGATGAAGTACTGGAAGTTTCCCTTTATATTACAGTGTCATCTTACTGGTCCTCAATGCTAGTAGCAGGTAAAAAAAAAAAGACCACTACTTAGAGGTATATTGTATTATTTATGAGTTTCTTGCTAGCATTCTGCAAGCTGGAAGACAGTTACTTAGAAATATATTTATGTACACTTTACATTCACTGGTGAGTCACAGGAGCTATTAAGACTGTTTTGAAGTGAAAGTCTACCTTAAGTGGCCTCATTGTCATAAAAAAAAAGATGAAAGCCAAAAGAACCCTGTCAAAGAAATAGCTTTATACTTACCTCCCCGGCAGAAAGTGTGTTTAAAGTGGAGTTCCACCCATAAATATAACATTACATCAGTAGTTTTAAAAAAATGTCATTAGTCCTTTACGAAAAAAAATTTTTTTTTAGATGCCTTCAAAGTGTTGTTGCTAGGCAGAATAGTTAATCTTCCCACTTCCTGCACCTAGGTGCTTAATGCTTCCTAACCTACACCGCACAGACTCCTGGGAATGTAGTGGGTGTAACTTTCCAGGAGTCTGTGCATTCCCCAGTCTCAAAGAATCATGTTACTTGGACAGCACAGGTGCTGAAACCTGATCTGACACTGCTTGTGCAGCACTGAGCATGTGCGAGATCTGCAAGGCTGAAATCCAGGAAGTCATACAGTCTGGCTTCATGATGCCCACACTTAAGATGGCCCCAGTCATTTTCTATTTTATAAAGTGTCTAAATGCTGTAACAACCTAACAAAACGGACCTTAGTTTACAGACTAACTTTACCAGAATACATTAAGCTTGTGTATTACAGGGGTATTTATATTTAAAAAGTGAAATTGTGGCCGGAAATCCGCTTTAAATATCACTTTCTTGAAGATCTCTGGTTGGTGCTGGATTAGTACATTCTCTGCTGGACACTGTAGTTCCTCTCATTGAACCCTAAATAACTATAGGAGAGGGAGGAGGTTGGCACGGGACAGGCTATTCAACACACCCAGAAGTCTCAGATAGCAGTGGCACTTACAGCTCTTCAAAAAAAAAAGGAAAGTGTTAACACCGCTCACAGGAGAGGTAAGCATGAAGCTTCCTAGTTCACATGGGTGCTTAGGCTTCAGTTATTTCAAAGGAAACAGGGCGCTTTAAAACTGCTCTTTTGGGACAAACTGTCTAAATGTCAGCGTCATTACTGTCTGTGTCACCCCTGGGGAAGTGATTGGTGTCACAAAGACCTTTGATCGTTTTTTTTTTTTTTTTTTGCTGTCTGTGATCCTGTTGGAAGATTTCCCTTCCTGTCCTATTTAATGGTGTGATCTGAAACAGGAACTAAAGCGGAAGTTTAGACATGCATATTTTTGTACAGTTACATTGGTGCAGCTTGGACCTATGTAAGTATGCATGTGCCATACCTGGCCAATCCACATGGGCACTGGAAATCACTGTAGTAGACACCGCCACTACAGTGATCATCGCTAGCTTCTAGGTCCTGTGCTCTTTCTAGCTGTATCACTGAAATATCATCTCTGTGCAATAACCTGCAACATGCAGAACACAGTAGTTTACACCCACTTATCTTTGTTGTTCTGTCCCCTTGAGACAATTTTTAAATTACTTTTATGGAATGTTTTAATTCTAATTTTAAAATTCTTTGGTGTGGGATCTATAAAGTCCTACATTAAACAGTTTTCTAGGTAGGGATTCTTCTGTTTTCTTTCTCTCCCAACTGTCTTTTAACCACTTAAGGACCTGCTCAAATATATATACATCCTGTATTTAAAGATGGATATCTCAGTAACGGCAGCAGCTGCTGCCACAACCGAGGTATCCATATTTAGCATGAGCGGTCCTTTAAGCGATAACGGCAGTCTCCATGGTAGATTCGCTGCGAGATCGCCATTATCGTCGGTGGGGCCCCCCCTCCCACCGCTTACCGGAGCCGTCGGTAGCGGCGGAGGCGATCGGGTCCTTCAGCCTGCTGTGTGGGGATGCGAGTGAGGGCAAGATGGCCCCCACCCATCCCCATAGCCTAGCAGGGCGGAAGTGACGTCAAAACGTCAGTCCCGCCCATGCATCTTAAAGGCAGATTTTTTAAATGTCCTTTTTTCAAATGACAACATTTCCATTTTATTTTTTTGCATCTAAGTCTAAATATGAGATATGAGGTCTTTTTGACCCCAGATCTCATATTAAGAGGACCTGTCATGCTTTTTTCTATTACAAGGGATGTTTACATTCCTTGTAATAGGAATAAAAGTGATCAAATTATTATTATTATTTTTTTCAGTGTAAAAAATAATAAAATAAATACAAATAAATAAGAAAACAAAAATGTTTTTTATTTAAAGCGCCCGTCCCGACGAGCTCGCGCGCAGAAGAGAACGCATACGTGAGTAGCGCCCGCATATGAAAACGGTGTTCAAACCCAAGTGAGGTATCACCGCGATCGTTAGAGCAAGTGCAATAATTCTAGCCCCAGACCTACTCTGTAGCTCAAAAGATGCAACCTATAGAATTTTTTAAACGTCGCCTATAGAGATTTTTAAGGGTAAAAGTTTGACGCCATGCCACGAGCGGGCGCAATTTTTAAGCGTGACATGTTGGGTATCATTTTACTCGGCGTAACAAAATTGGGCCAAATTTATTGTTGTCTTCTTTTTTTATTAAAAAAAGTGAATTTTTTCCAAAAAAAAGTGCGCTTGTAAGACCGCTGAGCAAATACGGTGTGACAAAAAGTATTGCAATGACCGCCATTTTATTCTCTAGGGTGTTAGAAAAAAAATATATAATGTTTGGGGGTTGAAAGTAATTTTCTAGCAAAAAAAACTGTTTTAGTCTTGCAAACACCAAATCTGAAAAACACCTAAGGTCCTTAAATGGTTAATGCATGACGTTTTTATTGTTGTTTGTGTCCCTGTTGTTAGATTTTGGCTTCTGGAATTGTCTTCTTATTTTTGCTGCAGAAGTTGCAGAACGAGAGATTTCAAAGAATTTATATAAACACACAATAACTGCATTTACCCTATATGTACCAGATAAGTAAGGCATGGACGCCAATGTATCACCCAATTCTTTATCAAAAACTTTCCAATTTAAAGTGGATAATCCATACATACAAAAAAAAAATAATAAGTTCAGAAAATAAATTATGTGCAATAAAATGGAATGACACAGAAAAAAAGTATTAAAAGCTCTAAATGAAATTTATTTATAGCAGCGTTCCACCCAAAAATGTAAGTTCCGCTTTTCGGAACCCTCCCCCCCTCCAGTGTCACATTTGGCACCTTTCAGGGGGGGGGGGAGATACCGGTGTAATACAGGTATTTGCTCCCACTTTCGGGCATAGATACCCAAACCACCCACGGGTATCTACGCCATTTCCTTCATCCCCCCGCTGTCTTCTGGTTCTGGGAGACACACAGGTCCCAGAAGACAGCAGGGACCAGTGGGATAGTGCAGCGTGAGTTGCGCATGCGCAATAGGGAACCAGGAAGTGAAGCCGCAAGGCTTCACTTCCTGATTCCCTTACAGAATATGGCAGTGGCAGCACACGAGAGCCATGTGATAGATCGGCTTTGGGTGCCGACATCGCGGGGCGCCCAGGACAGGCAAGTGTCCTTATTTTAAAAGTCAGCAGCTGCAGTATTTGTAGCTGCTTACTTTAAAAAAAATAAAAAAATTGGCGGACCTCCGCTTTAAGCTCAAACACGCCTAGCCATAGGTAATCACACTGGACCCATCAACAGAAAAATACAACAATTTTCTATAACTTATAAATTATTTACACTCAGGGAAGAGATATATGGCTTTTCAAAACAATTAACAAATTTTTATATTAATGCCTGTAAGACATCACATTTTACATACAAAGATCTGGGGTTTGTGTTTTTAAATGGTTACTTTAATCCAAATAAAAATGCATGTGAACCAGGGGGGGTTCCAAGGGCCAGATTCAGGTACAATTACGTTATGTTGCGGCGGCGTAACGTATCCCATTTACGTTACACCGCCGCAGGCTTACAGCGTAAGTGCCTGGTTCACAAAGCTCTTACCTTGCAGGGGTGTAACGTAAATCCGCTCGGCGCAAGCCCGCCTAATTCAAATGGGGCGGGCACCATTTAAATTAGGCGCGTTCCCGTGCCGAACGTACTGCGCATGCTCCGTCCGTCAAATTACCCGACGTGCATTGCGCTAAATGACGTCGCAAGGACGTCATTGGTTTCGACGTTAACGTAAATGGCGTCCAGCGCCATTCACGGACGACTTACGCAAACGACGTGAAATTTAAAATTTCGACGCGGGAACGACGACCATACTTAACATGGGTTACACCACCTAGAGGGCACCCTTAGTTTTACGCGACGCATCTCTACGGAAACGACGTAAATTTAGATCGACGGGCAAATCGGACGTTCGTGAATCGGCGTAACTAGTCATTTGCATATTCTATACCGACAGCAATGGAATCGCCACCTAGCGGCTGGCCTAGAATTGCAGCCTAAGATCCGACGGTGTAACACAGCTACACCTGTCGGATCTTAGGGCTATCTATGTGTGACTGATTCTATGAATCAGCCGCATAGATACGACAATCGTGTATCAGGAGATATGCCGTCGTATCTCTTCTGTGAATCTGGCCCCAAGTTCTTACCAAAGCCAGTCAATATTTCACCACACACTTTTATAGGCCTTACAGTCATCATATGAGCAACAACTTCCAGGAGACTTTAAAAATATGCACCACCAATCATTATTCTCTTAGAAATGCTTCCAACGCTAGTAAGCATGAATTGCATAAAACATTTGTACATCAGAGGGGGGGGTGCACTAAACGAGACTTTTACTTTACATATTTACAAGTTAGTGGCATGCCAGTGCCTACAGTATATGATGTAGCTACATACCTAGCTCTCTCCCGAGCTGCATCCTCCCTTGCACGCTCTTTTTCTTGTCTCTGCATTTCTATACGGGCTTCCTGCTCCTTTCTCTTCATCAGCAACTCCTCAACGCGGGCCTGGCGTTCTGCTTCCAGCACTCTTTTGCGTTCCTACACATAGCATGAAAGTAACACACCTGTAATTATTACCTGAACACTTACTCAAGTATAGTGCCATTAAATTCTCAGGGGACTTTATTAAAAGATATTTAAACTCTAAAAATTGACTTCTCTTATATGCTCCTTTTTTGTCTTCTATACATACAGTATGTCACAAAAGTGAGTACACCCCTCACATTTTTGTAAATATTTTATTATATATTTTCATGTGACAACACTGAAGAAATGACACTTTGCTACAATGTAAAGTAGTGAGTGTACAGCTTGTATAACAGAGTCAATTTGCTGTCCCCTCAAAATAACTCAACACACAGCCATTAATGTCTAAACTGCTGGCAACAAAAGTGAGTACACCCCTAAGTGAAAATGTCCAAATTGGGCGCAAATAGCCATTTTCCCTCCCTGTCACGTGACTCGTTAGTGTAACAAGGTTTCAGGTGTGAATGGGGAGCAGGTGTGTTAAATTAGGGTGTTATTGCTCTCACTCTCTCATACTGGTCACTGGAAGTTCAACATGGCACCTCATGGCAAAGAACACTCTACATAAAGATGGCCTAGGCCAGTGATGGCGAACCTTGGCACCCCGGATGTTTTGGAACTTCATTTCCCATGATGCTCATGCACTCTGCAGTGTAGTGGAGCATCATGAAAAATGTAGTTCCAAAACATCTGGGGTGCCAAGGTTCGCCATCACTGGCCAGGCTATAAGAAGATTGCCAAGACCCTGAAACTGAGCTGCAACACAGTGGCCAAGACTGTTATTTATTGAATATGTCATGGACACATTTATTTAGTACTACATATTATCCTCTAAAATGACAGGCAACTTTCTAAAACTAGTGAACTGCTGTGTATCCAAATGCTCAGGGGACCATTTCCCTTTAAAGTAATGGTAAAATGCATGTTAAAGGGGTTGTAAAGGTTTGTTTTTTAATTTTCTAAATAGGTTCCTTTAAGCTAGTGCATTGTTGGTTCACTTAACCTTTCCTTCGATTTCCCTTCTAAATGTTTTTTTTCTTTGTCTGAATTTCTCACTTCCTGTTCCTCCTCAGTAAGCTTGCCCCCATCATCTGAGCCGTTCTGACTGGGGGTTAGTCAGCGTGCTTGCACCCTCCCTTTGGACTACATCCCTGCGGGTGTTCACAGCATCTCCCCGCAGGGATGTAGTCCCAAGGGAGGGGGCGGAGCATGCTGACTAACCCCCAGCCAGAACGGCTCGGATGGTGGGGGCAAGCTTACTGAGGAGGAACAGGATGTGAGAAATTCAGACAAAAGAAAAAAACATTTAGAAATGGAAATCGAAAAAAAAGGTACGTGAACCAACAATGCACTAGCTTAATGGAACCCATTTAGAAAATAAAAAACAAAACTTTACAACCCCTTTAAATAAGAAAAGATTTTATTCCACCAGTACAAAGTTAATACCTGAACAGCTTCATCCCGTGCTTGTTTCTCCTCTTGTCGTCGCTGTCTTTCCTCCTGCAACTCATTGAGCCTTTGCTCATACTCCTTCAGCTTGGCCAATACATCATGGCGCTTGTTTTGAGCTTCTAAGGTGTTGATGAATGCAATCTCATTTACCTGCAACATGATAAAAATTCAGTCCAGTGTTTGAAAGCTACACTTTTATATATTTACATGTTTATATATATATATATATATATATATATATATATATATATATATATATATTAGATGATTATTATTATTATTATTATACAGGATTTATATAGCGCCAACAGTTTACGCAGCGCTTTACAACATCAGGGAAGACATTATAGTTACAGTACAATTTAATACAGGAATGATCAGAGGGCCCTGCTCGTTAGAGCTTACAATCTAGAAATGATGATTATTTATAAAAAAAAATGTCTATTATGCCCAAAATCATCTGCGCTGGAAAATTAGACCTTGCCCTGTGAAACAAGGAAATTTGCACTATATAAATTAGCTCCAGTCAGTCATTCTGCAGGAAGGAATCAGGATTTTGTACAGTTCAGACCAAAAGTTTGGACACACCTTCTCATTCAAAGAGTTTTCTTTATTTTCATGACTATGAAAATTGTAGATTCACACTGAAGGCATCAAAACTATGAAGTAACACATGTGGAATTATACATAACAAAAAAGTGTGAAACAACTGAAAATATATTTCATATTCTAGGTTCTTCCACCTTTTGCAGCAGACACATCTCTAGAACTGTTAAGAGGAGACTGTGTGAATCAGGCCTTCATGGTAGAATATCTGCTAGGAAACCACTGCTAAAGAAAGGCAACAAGCACAAGAGACTTGTTTGGGCTAAAGAACACAAGGAATGGACATTAGACCAGTGGAAATCTGTGCTCTGGTCTGATGAGTCTAAACTTGAGATCTTTGGTTCCAACCCCTGTGTCTTTGTGTGACGCAGAAAAGGTGAACGGATGGACTCTACATGCCTGGTTCCCACTGTGAAGCATGGAGGAGGAGGTGTGATGGTGTGGGGGTGCTTTGCTGGTGACACTGTTGGGGATTTAATCAAAATTGAAGGCATACTGAACCAGCATGGCTACCACAGCATCTTGCAGCGGCATGCTATTCCATCCAGTTTGCGTTTAGTTGGACCATCATTTATTTTTCAACAGGACATTGACCCCAAACACACCTCCAGGCTGTGTAAGGGCTATTTGACCAAGAAGGAGAGTGATGGGGTGCTGCGCCAGGTGACTACCTCTTGAAGCTCATCAAGAGAATGCCAAGAGTGTGCCAAGCAGTAATCAAAGCAAAAGGTGGCTACTTTGAAGAACCTAGAATATGAAATATATTTTCAGTTGTTTCACACTTTTTTGTTATGTATAATTCCACATGTGTTAATTCATAGTTTTGATGCCTTCAGTGTGAATCTACAATTTTCATAGTCATGAAAATAAAGGTGTGTCCAAACTTTTGGTCTGTACTGTACATCAATGTAAAAAATTAGGTGAACTATTATGCAAAGCACAATAATGCTTAAATAGCTATGGCTCAGCTTTTACATTCTGAGACGCACATTTTATCCCTTTATACTTACATACAGATATGTGCATTTTTCTAGTTCTGTGTGCATGTACATACAAACCTTAGCTTCCTCTTCTTGTGCCTTCTTCACAATGGCTTGTAACTGAACCTCCCTCTGAAATTCTGCATGGAGCAGCTTCTCATCCATCATTTTGCGCCTCTGTTCGAGTAATTCCTCTTTCCACTTTCTCACTTCCTTCTCCTGTAACATAAAGCCATCTATGAAGATACCAAGGCACTTCCTTTGCCAGAAAAAGTTCACCCCAAGGACAACAACCCAAACAAAATGGACAGTGTCACAAATCCGAAATACTTGCCCTGCTTTTTCTGCATGCCACAATTTGTAAAATCGCCATCATGAAGCATTGTTAGGTCTGTAGAACAATTATATTCTAATCATACAAGTCCAAAAAATATCATTGGTGGCTCGTGTTATATACCAATCTATAAATTGTCCAATAAACTGGGTATATAACTTGATAGATGAAGATTAGACAAGCTAGCTAAAGAGGTGTTGGGGAGAAAGGGAAGAATAGTGAGACAGTATTCCTAAAATGCTGATTTCTTGTGTGTGTAATAAAGCTCCAAAGTTACTGCACCCTTCAACCCCTACAGCCTATAATAACTCAACTGCTATAAGGAAATCCCAGGATAGTTACGTTGCAAGGCTATGTAATGGCACCCTTATTCTGATATTTTTTGGGCAATTCTGGAAATTTCTTTACAACATTTTTACTGAAATATCTATTGTATGGAACTTAACAGTTAACAGCAACTTCCAAATATAACAGTTCTAGTAGTATGGTTACGGCTAGGGTTGTCCCGATACCGATACTAGTATCGGTATCGATTCCGAGTATTTGCGGGAGTACTTGTACTCCCGCAAATGCCCCCGATACCTAAATAGAATACTTCTCCCCCCCCCCCGCCGCCAACGCCGCATCCCCGCTGCCGCCGCCACTTGGTTAATACGGGCAGGGAACATTACAGCTTTCATTTGAATAGCTGTAGTGTTTCCCGCCGCGCCACGTATAGACACTCCCCCTTGCTCGGGTGAACTGTCCAATCCCGAGCAAGGGGGAGTGTCTATACGCAGCGCGGCGCGAAAGACTACAGCTATTCAAATGAAAGCTGTAATGTTCCCCGCCCGTATTAACCAAGTGGCGGCGGCAGCATGTAGGTAAGGGGGACATGGCTGCATATATGGGGGGGGGCATGGCTGGATATGGGGGGGGGGGGGACATGGCTGCATATGGGGGGGACATAACTGCATATAGGGGGGACATGGCTGCATATTGGAGGGACATGGCTGCATATGGGGGGGACATAGCTGCATATGGGCGGACATGGCTGGATATGGGGGGGACATGGCTGCATATGGGGGAGACATGGCTGGATATGGGGGGGGGACATGGCTGCATATGGGGGGGGGGGACATGGCTGCATATGGGGGGGACATGGCTGCATATGGGGGGGGGGACATGGCTGGATATGGGGGGGGGGACATGGCTGGATATGGGGGGGACATGGCTGGATATGGGGGGGGACATGGCTGGATATGGGGGGACATGGCTGCATATGGGGTGACATGGCTGCATATGGGGGGGACATGGCTGCATATATGGGGGGACATGGCTGCATCTGTGGGGGGACATGGCTGCATTTGGGGACACATTTAAAAAAAAGTATCGGTATTCAGTATCGGCGAGTACTTGAAAAAAAGTATCGGTACTTGTACTCAGTCCTAAAAAAGTGGTATCGGGACAACCCTAGTTACGGCCGATGATCTTTTACAGATCAAAGCAATATACACTCACCGGCCACTGTATTAGGTACACCTGTTCAATTGCTTGGGAACACAAACTGGCAGCAATCACATGGCAGCAACTCAATGCATTTATTCATCTAGAAGTGGTGAAGTTCAAACTGAGCATCAGAATGAGAAATAAAGGGGATTTAAGTGACTTTGAACGTGGCATGGTTGTTTGTGCCAGACGGGCTGGTCGGAGTATTTCAAAAACTGCTGATCTACTGAAATTTTCACGCAGAACCATTTCTAAAGTTTACAGAGAATGGTCAGAAAAGGAGAAAATATCCAGTGAGGATGAAAGTTGTGCGGCAGTTGTGTGGATGAAAATTCCTGGTTGATGTCAGAGATCAGAGGAGAATGTGCAGACTGATTTGAGATGATAGAAAGGCAACAGTAACTCAAATAACCGCTCGTTACAACCAAGGTATGCAGAAACTGAGGGTACAATTCCCACAGGCTCACCAAAATTGGACAATAGAAAATTGGATAGTTGCCTGGTCTGATGAGTTTCAATTTCAGCTGCGACATTCAGATGGTAGGGTCAGAATTTGGAGTAAACAACATGAAAGTATGGATCCGTCCTGCCTTATATCAACGTTCCAGGCTGGTGGTGGTGGGGGATATTTTCGTGGCACACTTTGGGCACCTTAGTACCAATTGAGCATCATTTAATCACCATGGCCTACCTGAGTATTGTTGCTGACCATGTCCATCCCTTTATGACTACAGTGTACCCATCTTCTGATGGCTCCTTCCAGCAGGATAATACACCATGTCACAAAGCTCAAATCATCTCACCACTGGTTTCTTGAACATGACAATGAGGTCACTGTACTCCAATGGCATCCACAGTCACCAGATCTCAATCCAATACAGCACCTTTGGGATGTGGTGGAATGGGAGATTTGCATCATGGATGTGCAGCCGACAAATCTGCAGCAACTAACTGAACATTTCCAAAACCTTGTTGAATTTATGCAATGAAGAATTAAAGCGGAGGTCCGGCGAACATTCATTTTTTTTTTAAGTCAGACACTTTCCCATTAATAAAATAATACTCACTGTTTGGGTGTTTTAAATCAGCTGCTGTCCGTTTTCGTTTGTAAGAAGAAGTTATAAAATGTGATGCTGGCCGTTTCCATTGTGCTTGTGGGCATGTAAAGCCCACAAGCATTGATTTCCCGGATGCGGTGAATGCAGAGTTTCCATGCATTCTGTGCATTCGTTCCCGTGCATGATCAGTGTTTACGGTGAGCAACGGCGTAAACTTCCGGGTTGCCATCACAACAGGCAGGGTCGTCGGAAGTTCCCGCCCCATTGTGATGGCAACCAAACTAATACAACAAAAAAAAAGATAACAAAGCAAAGCTCAGTACGTGGAAAGCTTCACGGCATCAAGCGCCAATTCTAGTTTCTAGAGCTCTCGAGATTTCGTAGGCCGGCATTCCGCACTGACTCTTGGGAAGCCTGGCACTGAGGGCCAGATTCAGATACAATTGCGGCGGCACAACGTAACCCGTTTACGTTACACCGCCGCAAGTTTTCAGTGTTAGTGCCTGATCCACAAAGCACTTACCTGTAAACTTGCGGCGGTGTATCGTAAACACGTCCGGCGCAAGCCCGCCCAATTCAAATGGGGCGTGTACCATTTAAATTAGGCGCGCTCCGGCGCCGGACGTTCTGCGCATGCTCCGTTTGCAATTTTCCCGATGTGCTTTGCGCGAAATTACGGCGGCGCTACGTGTTTGTGAATCGCGACGTGCGTAACGTACTTACGCCGAAAAAAAAAAAATCAAAATCGACGCGGGAACGACGGCCATACTTTAACATGGTGGAGTAATTTTACACCATGTTAATAGCACACCTAACTTTGCAAAGGGAAACTAAGACTTGCGCCGACGTAACGAACGCGAAAACCTTCGTGGATCGCCGTAACTGCTAATTTGTATACCCGACGCTGGAAAACGACGCAAACTCCACCCAGCGGCGGCCGAGGTACTGCATGCTAAGATCCGACGGTGTAAGTCAATTACACCTGTCGGATCTTAGGGCTATTTATGCGGAACTGATTCTATGAATCAGTCGCATAGATACTCTGAGAGATACGACGGTGTATCAGAGATACGCCGTCATATCTCTTCTGTGAATCTGGCCCTAAGCTCCCAGGAGACAGTGCAGTGCCGGGGGAAAAACTGTATACACGCCTTCTCCCGCGGGAGTGATAGACAGGCAGGGCCGGATTAACAATGGGGCTGATGGAGCTGCAGCTCCAGGCCCCTTTCTCAAGATAGGCCCATTTGCCAAAAAAAAAAAAAAAAAAAAATTTTTTAAGATTTTTTTTTTCTAAGATCGAATTTGGGGGGTTGTAGCTCGATGACCAGAGGTCACAGAAACCCCACATTTGGGGGTAGGCATGGGAAGACCTACCCCACAACTGGTTAAAATATGGGACAGCTATCATTTATGGTTCCGGAGATACGGGCCTGCTTGCACAGCCTGTCAGAAGCTACATTCAGAGCGGCCAGTATAAATACAAGCTGACACACTGCAGCAGACTGATAGGATCACAGTGCTTATAATAATTATTTGTATATTACTCATGGTAATTAACCCCTTGCCACCCAGGCCAATTCTGACACTTCTCTACTACATGTAAAAATCATCATTTGTTTTTTGCTAGAAAATTACTCTATGGTGGTCTTTGCACTTTTTATGTTGCAGGGTACAGAGCTGCATGATTCTGGCTAAAATGAGAATTGCATTTTTTTTGCTTAGAAGATAGATCACGATTCTCTCACGATTGTTGCGGCGTAACATCATCTTTCACATTAAAACAAAACAAAAAAAAAAGGGCTAACTTCACTGTTTTGTTTTTATGGTTTTTATTATTCATTGAAGTGGGAAAATGCAGTGTGACATAACATATTGCAGCAATAGCCATTGTATTCCCTAGAGTCTCTGCTACAATATATATAATGTTTGGCAGTTACAAGTAATTTTCTAGCAAATAATATTGCTTTCTAACTTAAGAAACAAGTGTTGGACTTTAAGTGGTTAAATTTAGTTACAATGTTAGTTAGTTACAATGTTTCATTTTGTTTACAAACTTTGCAGACTGCCCAGATTTGTTCTTTACACACAGAAGTGTATCCCTTTGATCTAAGAAGGAAGCGTCAGTTACAATGTTTCCTGTTAAAAACTTGCCAGACTGCCCAGATATTTTCTTTTGACAGCTGAAAGTATCTCCACTTGTTATATGAAAGAATCATCAAACTCTGCATTGAAGATCGTCAGGGGGGTTGAATCGAGATCACAATTTTTTTTAACGATTAATTGTGCAGCTCTAGCACGGTATTTGCGCAGCAATTTTTCAAACATGTTTTTTTTGAAAAAAATGTTTCATTCATTAAAAAAACAGTTAGTTAGTTAAGTTAGCACAATTTTTTTTGGTATCCTAAGCGATGCTTTACATTTTTTTAGGTTACATGTTTAGAGTTACAGAGGAGGTCTAGTACTAGAATTATTGTTCTCGCTCTAACGATCGTGGCGTATGTAACCTGTGTGTATCTGGCTCTGATACTACCAGTGCCTACCCAGCCACTGACTAGTATCTCTCCCCAGCCTGTCCCCACACACCCTCTCACCTGCTGACCTGTGGATGGGGGAATCACTCCTGCAGTGTTATTGTGTTCTGCCAGTGAGTACAATGATCAGTGTTGCTAACTTTAGCTGGCAGCACTACACACTCCTCTCCTGTACATAGTGCTTTTTTCCGTACCCTTTGTACTCCTCTCCTGTACATAGTGCCCACTGTTAGACCCTCCACACTCCTCTCCTGTACATACTGCCCCATCATACCCTCCACACTTCTCTCTGGTGCGTACTACCCTCTGTCATACCCCCTCGCTCTTCCTGTACATACTGCCCATTGTCATACCCTTCACACTCCTCTCCTGTACATAGTGCTTTTTGCCGTACCCTTTGTACTCCTCTCCTGTACATAGTGCCCACTGTTAGACCCTCCACATTCCTCTCCCTCACCTGCACATACTTCCCACTTATATACCATCCATACTCCTCCCCTATGTCGCTTACCCACAAAAACAGTTCTTTAAAATTATACTGAATATCCTCAATGTTACCAGCTCTAGAATGGACACACTTTTGTTAGTTCAACTAAAGGAAATCTCAGTTCTCATATTTGTTCTGCCCCATTATTAGTACTCATTTAATTTTGTGATTACTACTATGATGTATAGAGGAACATCGGGGATCTCAGCTACTCTAAATATAGCACTTATATAAAAAAGTGGCCCTGAAAATATTTTTTAAATGTTGGCAACTGTGCACTTAGGCACTGCCCAAGGGCCACCGGGTCAGTAGGGGGCCCCATGAGAGGCTCCTGGGATCCTGTGATAATAAAGCGGTAGTAAACTTTCCTGACATTACTACTTTTTAGAGGCCATGGGGTAGGTTATGCCACAACGTACAAGTATGCACAGCATATTAGCACATTAGTGTACACTTCAATTTTCAGACTGAGCCCTCCAGTGCTGCGATGAATCAGGCGGGGCCTGGACACTTCCATCTTCACCCGGTCTTCCTTCTGGGTTCTGTGCCTTTGGTCACTTGCCTTGGCTGGGCTGCGTTCATGTCATTCCCACGCATTTATTTATTATTTATTACACCCCATTCACACCTCCGCGACAAAACGCCCGACGCCGGCCGCTCGTGTCGCTGGAGGGGAGAATTCCCATTGCTGTCTATGAGATGGTTCACATCTCATAGACGCCGTACACCTGCGGCATGAAAAAAAGTCCCGGACCCTTTTTTTCAGGCGGCATTGGCGTTCGGCCATACAAAGCAATAGGAAGGATTTGTAAAAAAAAAGTTACACTATTCGCGGCAAAATACGCCGCATACGCGGCGTTACTTGTCGCGGAGGTGTGAATGCAGCCTAAAAGGCCCCACCAAAATCCTCAGCACCAGGCCCATGATGTTCTTAATCTGGCCCTGTAGACAGGAAGTATCACAATAAACTGCTATTATAAGGTGATTACAGTGCAAAAAAAAAATTTTGGGGTCATTTGAACATCTATGCAATGAACTGAAGAGGATAGGATTAACTTATGATTTTGTGTGGACCTCCGCTTTAAGGCACGTGTGAAGGCAAAAGGGGGGTCAAACCCAGTACTAGCACGGTGTACCTAATAAAGTGGCAAGTGATTGTATTTTCTAGGCAATTTTTTTTACTTGGTATGTAGTATTTCTGGCTCCAAAATCATAACTCACCCTTTCCAGTAATTTCTGAAGCTTCAGTGCCTTCTCTTCCCTTAGCTTCTCCCTCAGTTGCTGTGCTTTTAGCTGCTTCTCTTCGTGCTTTTTTTTGGACTCTGCGATTGTTCTGGTGAAAGTAAATAAAGATTGTGGTTGGCATGCAAATCTCATATTCATGTAAAGAATTTAACAGTTCTAATTCAAAATATAAATGAGTAAAATTATGAGTGTTGTATGGTACAACACATAAAATGCATTGGCCTCCAAAGCCAGAAATGTATTCACTCCTATGCTACTGTTATCTATGGACACAGAAAAAGCCTTTGATAGGGTCAACTGGACTTTCATGCATTGTACCTTAGCCCATATAGGGGGTTCCCGAACCCATGTTTAATTGGATTAAAGTGGTTGTAAACCACAGACATGAAATATGAACAAAACATATGGCTCTATAGGGTGTACTTGTCTCAATTAAGAGCACTAAAGCCTCATACACATGATCAGACTTTCCAACGCGAATGTTGGCCAAAAATCCAAGCGTTTGTATGCTCCATCAGACAATTGTTGTCAGACTTTCTGCCGACAAATGTTGGATGGCAGGCTTATAAATGTTCCATGGACAACGGTCTGTTGTCAGATTTTCTGATTGTGTGTACACAAGTCCATCAGACAAAAGTCCAAAGTCCAAACATGCATGCTCTGAATCAATGCTCACCAAACACGACATTAGCAGAAGGTGCCCAAAGGGTGGCGCTCAAGAGCTGAAATTTCACGTAGTACGTCACTACATTCGTGTTTGTTGGCCAACAATTGTGTGCCGTTTGTATGCAAGACAAGTTCATGGCCAACGCCCTTCGGACAAAAGTCAGACGCTTTGTCTGCAGAAAAATCCGATCATGTGTACGAGGCTTAAGTGTAATTTCTGTCTGCTGCTTCTTTCCTCAGCTATCAGCATGAGTCACTTAGGACAAGTTTTCCTGACACCAAGAGAAAAAAGGTGACAGAGGAGGGAACTACAGCTAATTGACAGCCTCAGACCTATTCCTGTGAGCTATGTGGAGGGGGGGTGTCTCTTCCTCTCAATCAGCTCTCAGAGCTCTCCTCACTGAGCTCTGCAGTGCGTGATTTCAGCTCTCCGTCCACTTTTTTCTGAACTCCCAGACAAGCTTTATAAATTCAGCACTTTGAATGGATGTAGAGAAGAGAAGGCTGCAGATAAACAGGCACAACTCATGTAGGAGGATTTGTTTCATCTCTGTGTATCACCTGAGGCCAGTCACCTCACTGGGTATATGTGAGGGTTTACAAGCACTTTAATGCCTTATATTGGCAGTGATTCCGCTCCCTTCACTATTCACAACGAGACTAGACAGGGCTGTCATTTATTGCCCCCAATCTTCATTTGAACCCTTCTAAAATCATATCTGTAAAACCCCAGACATCTTTGGCTTATCTGCCCAGGGTTAGCACCACAAGGTCACAGCTTATGAGGATGACCTTTTTTTTTATATTACCGAGCCAATTATTTTTTTACTTCTCCTCCTGCAAGAACTCAGCACATATGGTGCTCTGTTGAACTTTAAAGTCAATTTACAAAATCTGAAGCTAAAAAGTGTTAGTAAACCCACAACAGTAAAATCAGTCTGTTTATGCAGTAATTGAGGAAAGTGGAAAGATAGCAATGAACCTGTAGGTTTATTTTGCTGTTATTGTTATCTTAACCACTTAAGCCCCGGACCATTTTGCAGCTAAATGCCCAGGCCAGGTTTTGCGATTCGGCACTGCGTCGCTTTAACTGACAATTGCGCGGTCGTGCGACGTGTCTCCCAAACAAAATGGGCGTCCTTTTTTCCCCACAAATAGAGCTTTCTTTTGGTGGTATTTGATCACCTCTGCGGTTTTTATTTTTTGCGCTATAAACAAAAATAGAGCAACCATTTTGAAAAATATTTTTTACTTTTTGCTGTAATAAATATCCCCCAAAAACATATATAAAAATTATTTTTTTCCTCAGTTTAGGCCGATACGTATTCTTCTACCTATTTCTGGTAAAAAAAATCGCAATAAGCGTTTATCGATTGGTTTGCGAAAAAATTTATAGCGTTTACAAAATAGGGGATAGTTTTATTATTTATTTATTTTTTACTACTAATGGCGGCGATCAGCGTTTTTTTTTCGTGACTGCGACATTATGGTGGACACTTCGGACAATTTTGACACATTTTTGGGACCATTGTCATTTTCACAGCAAAAAATGCATTTAAATTGCATTGTTTATTGTGAAAATGACAGTTGCCGTTTGGGAGTTAACCAGAGGGGGCGCTGTAGGAATTAGTGTTCACCTAGTGTGTGTTTACAACTGATGGGGGGTGTGGCTGGAGGACTGACGTCATCGATCGAGTCTCCCTATAAAAGGGATCACTCGATCGATGCAGCCGCCACAGTGAAGCACGGGGAAGCCGTGTTTACATACGGCTCTCTCCGTTCTTCAGCTCCGGGGAGCGATCGCGACGGGGCGGCTATTAACGAATAGCCGCGCAGTCGTCCCGGATCGCTCCCCGCGGATTAGCGCCCGCCGCATGTACCGGGGGGGGTCCCGATCGGACCCCCGACCCGCGGAAAGGAGGGGACATACATGTACGCCCATCTGCCTGTACGAGCCATTCTGTGGACGTATATGTACATGCGGCGGGCGTTAACCGCTTAAGGTATTAATGTTGGTGTAAAGCAGGGATATGCAATTAGCGGACCTCCGGCTGTTGAAAAACTACAAGTCTCATGAGGCATATCGAGACTGAAAGCCACAAGCATGACACCCAGAGGCATGATGGGACTTGTAGTTCTGCAACAGCTGGAGGTCTGTTAATTTTATATCCCTGGTGTAAATGATCTGGTTCCTGGGCAGGCAGCTTGTACACTCCAGAGGATCTCCACAGTCTCCTTGGTTTGTAATGTAATGTAAGAAGGGTTGAAATGTAAGTGCCATGCCACTGTTAAGAGGTCCAGATACAAATTGATTCCATTGTTTACCAAGTGACCAAACCAGTAGTGAACTGGACCTACAACGATATTTATTCCAGTGTGAGTTGAAAACACAGGCCTAATCAGTAGCTTTTGGGCAGCCTAAGGCCTGTGCTTTCAACTCACACTGCAAAAAATACTATTGTAGGTCCAGTTCACTACAAGTTTGTTCATTTAGTTGCCAGTCAAGCCCTGATGAAGGGGGTACATAGACCCCTGAAACGCATTGGCTATTTTTTTATCTGTATCCCGGACCTTTGTTGGAAAAAAATTGTATCTGGATCTCTTAGCAGTGGCGTGGCACTTAAATTTCAACCCTTCTTGTATATATGCTTGATATACTCACTGTGGAACCTAAGGGGTTAATACTACGCAATGTGTAAAAAAACTGTTTGATCCTGTCTTCGCTGATCCTCCCCTTCATCCATAGTCCTCAATCTATCTGCTGATAGCACAAAGCCCATGGAGGCACTCTGCACATGCTCAGTTTGGTGTGTATTGCTATAGTTTTTTTTTTTTTTTTTTTTGGAAGGGTGAATGTGATCAGCACATGGCCAATCAGCACTGTCCAGACAGAGGGTCAGGGGTCATGCAGCCTCATAGGATGGTCAGGGGAGAATGAAAACTTCTCCTGCAAGCTTTAACCAGTGCACGGCCAGACACTGATAAAAGTCACAAGACTGTTACATACTGCTGATGAGAAAGGGTATTTAGCCCTCTATATTTGCTAAAATAATTGCATTTCCATGTTCTGTGTACCGTGGGAGATCACATATAGTAAATTCAGGGTCCTGGGTTTAGTAACACTTTAAAATGATTGTAATGTCTAATTTCTTTAATAATAACAAACATGTTATTTCCTGCTCTGTGCAGTTGGTTTTGCACAGAGCAGCCCGGATCCTCCTCTTCTCTGGTGCCTCTTTGGTGCTCCTGGCCCATCCCTCTTGTCGAGTGCCCCCACAGCTTGGGGGCACCTGAGTCAAGATGCAGATACGTGTATCCATTTAGACACAGAGCCGCAGTTCGGCCCTGTCACCTCTCTCTCCTGATTGGCTAACTGACTTTGATTAACAGCAGCAGGAGCCAATGGCACTAATGCTGTGTCTCAGACAATCAGGAGGGAGACTCCCAGATGGCTAAAGGCACTTGTGTACATCGCTGGATAGAGATGGGGCTCAGGTAAGTATCTGGTGGGAGCTGCTACACACATAGAGCATAGAATGCATTAAGGTAAAAAAAAACTTCTGCCTTTACAACCACTTTAATTTCATCAAGATGGTTGGGTGCATTGTCCTAGGCTCAGCTTTCCAATTGATAAGTAACATTTACACATTTTACATTTTAGATTGGGGTTTCTTGAGATTTTGCATACTTTTAATGGGTGCCACCATTAAAAAAAAGTTGAGAATGGCTGGATTTAAAAAAACGACAAGGTTGATGGGGTAAACAAACTTCAACTGAAATCCCAAGCCTACATTATTTTGGCAAAAAGCCATTTAGCTAGATTGGAATTTGGTAGCCTACCGTTTTTTTTTATTAATTTAGTTCTAGTTTATTGATTAGAAACATTCTATGGGAGTTTACTATATACAACTTCATATACAGTCATAGATGTGTGCTTCTCAATATACATTCTTTGTCTACTGTCCACTGCCAATTTTAGCCCCTGCTACTGCTTTGTCTCAGTAAAATATGATGCTTCTTAAAATGATTAACTGAAATGTACTCCAATGACACCTTTAAAGCCCATTTCACACGAGTAGGTAGATAGGGTCCACCGGTCCTTTTTTTCAGGTGGACCCAATTGGACCCTCCATTCTCCTCTATGGGCAGTCGGATATAAACAGACTTGTGTCCCTTTAAATCCGACTACCTTCAATCTGATCCAGCAAAAATAAATGGAAGAGGAACCATTCCCCTCCGTTTGGGAGCTGGGCAGTTTACTGCCAAGAGAACAGAGCGGGCTGTGTCAACGTCTGCTCTGCATAAGTGAAGTGTGCAAGGACCTGTCTTCTGGCCGCTCCACTCAGCTCAGCTCAGCGGATCAATCCCCTGCTGAGGAAAAATGGACCTGGCCAATGTGAAAGGGAATAACCACAACCTGACTTTATTAAAATATCCAGTGGAATACAGCAGCTGCTGGCTTTTAAAAAACGGACACTTACCTGTCCAGGTCGCCTTCAACGTCTGCAGCCAAAGCCTTGGTGAGGGAATCGGGAACTAAAACGCTGCGGCTTCACTGCCCGGTTCCCTACTGCGCATGCGCAAGTTCCCACTGGTCCCCGTTGTGTTCTGGGAGCCGAGTGACGCGAAGGGGCCGGACTCCTGTGGGAGTCTATACCCGGAAGTGGTGCAAATACCGGTATTACACAGGTATCTGCACCCCCCCCCCCCCCCTGAAAGGTGTCAAATGTGACACCGAAGGGGGGGAGGGTTCCAAAAAGCAGAGGTTCACTTTTGGGTGAACCTCCGCTTTAAGGCAAATATTCTGGTCAATTTGAAAGGGAATTTTCCCTCAGCAACCCACCAGCATGTCTTTGGAGTGTGAGAGGAAATGGCTACAGTGCATATTTTTTCTTTTAAAATTAAATATACACTTGGCAGTTAGGAAAATATTCAGCTCCTGATAACATAACTTTAGATAAAACATAAAAAAATCATATCAAAGGGCAAACTGAAATTAGACACTAGAAGAATAGAATGCCTGACCTTTTCCTGGAAGGTGAAGACAGCTTTTCATGCATGTGGATTCCATGCCCCGGTGGTCTTGAAGGTTCCTCTTCCACCATATCTCCCCAGGATGTGTTCTGTCTCCACGACTCTCGAGCTACAAGATCAAGCATGCATCAGGTAAACAGAGAACAGTTAGTTATGTTTTTTCTGTCTAAGGAAAGGCTTTTTCACAGTTAAATGCTACACAATATTTTTATGCTATGCCATTACATAAGCTAGAAAACAAAGTCTACATCCTGCAAAGACTATATTCACTGACAAATATGAGTTAAAGTTCAACTCCAGTAAAATTGAATATTCTCCATTACCATGGGGCTGTGCCTGAACTGTAAGGGTTAACTGCTTGTTTAAATCTAGGGGGCATAGAAAATAAGATTTACTTAGTCAATCCTCCAGGCTACTAGACTAGTCCCCTCAGTGTCATCTTCCCCATGGCTCCAGCAATCTAAAGACCTTACATCATCAAGACCAGTGCAGGTACAGTCCACTGCTGGGACATGGAAGAGCGCCATCTGCCCGGGGAGCGTAGGATTGTGTAAGTTAAAGTGATTTTACTCTACCCTAGGGAAAACAAGCAGTTAACCCTTTAGTGTGGGTTCAATTTCCCAGAGTTAGTGCAAGTAAACTCCAACAATAAATGTATATTCTTTTCTCTTATTTGGTCTATTAAATACACAATTGAAGGCTTTTTATTGTACTTGTTTTATAAGTGCAAGAAAAAAATAGCTGTTTATTCAGCCAATCATTTTGTGAACTTCCTGTGCTTTCTGCCTAAGGACTGTTATCAGTTAGCATTGTTTTTGCTAACTCTGTAAACTACAAAACACCACCCCTGTTATGGAGAAGAAAGGAAGATTCTTAGGTAGCCCTAACACAGTGTTTTGTTGTCCTAACACACTCCCTGTCCTAGGGTGACAATACTGCTCAGTATGGTAAACAACATAGATTTTCTAAACACAAAAGTAATAAATGAAAATCGCTTGTTTTCACACGACAGCTTCACTGCTTTTTTCCCCGCACCACGTTACCTTCATAATCTGCTAAAACCTCATTCCAGTCCATAGACATCCCGCAGAATGACATACCGCTGCCCACACTGGCCTGCAAAAAAGAATAAATACAAATGTCATATAGATACAGGCAACCTGCAGAATGCTCATTACTGAAAAATGACAAGGACTTTTTAAGAGTCTGGGCTTAAAAAGAAAATTAACAAAAAAGGTTGCTAGCACTGGAAATACTAAAGGGAAGGAATCTTGCTCAGACAGCTGTCATCAATTTAATTATAGTTTTAATAATTGCTTATGTGGTTTTAACAATGAAAACTAAATTAAAATCAGCCAACATACGAAAACACGCTGCAGACTTACAGAGAAATCACTTTCATTGTCTATTTCAATGTCATTCTCCTCTGCTTCAATCTCTCTGGTTAACTGTTCTTCCTCTGCTATAGCACTTGCTATGGCCTCTTCATTAGCTTTCTCCAGGCGGTCTGCAAGCTCTTCTTTTTTGGCAAGTACCTCTGCCATGGACTGCAGGAAAACAAGAAGCAGAATATTAGAAATCAGGTACATGAGAAATCTTACATGTCACAGACAGCAAAAATAAATCTTAAAATTACATATTCTCCAGTAATATTAACAAAATATGATAATTACAAGAAAATCTAATTTTAGATTTTTTCCAGTTGACAGAGCTGACCCAACAAAAAAGTCCTTCATTTTAAACACCCTTCTTTCATTTAGTAGAACAGTGGAAGGTCTGTAGTTTAATAGTTAATAATCTCCTTTATTTTAAATATATTTCCGACACAATCCTTGAAAATTGGAGCATCAAGCTACTAAAGGACATGTATTCCCCAAGCCTACTGACTCCCACATGCTGGTTCTGGTACATGGTCAAGTTCCTCTATGAAAAGCAGATCAAAATGCAAAGCTTTCACAAAATGCACAATGTTCCAGAGAACATTTTATGCAAACCGTATTCATCTTAAAGTCAACCTGTGACCAGATGTTGGACAATAAATTACTTAGAAATTTAAAATAAGAAGTAAATAGACTTTAAAAAAAGCCCAAACTGAGCTCTGTAGCTGCTGGCACTGTAGAGTAATTCAACCTCAAAAAAACAAAACAGAGACTATGAAATCTGGTTGCAGTAATTTTCTGGAGAAATTACAGCATAAGATTTTTTACATTAGAAGGTTGGCAGCGGGGCTCAAGTCCTGCGGGAACGCGTGGGAACGGAGTTCCTGCACTTTTTTCACAGCAGGAACTCGGTTCCCTTTGCAGGACTAGAGCAGCCGAGCCAATCCTTCACTAAGCGGCGATGCCCAGCTCGAGTCACTGTCAGGGGCAGGCGAACCTTAGTAATCCTTTATGTTACTGGCCGCTTCCTGTATATGGATTCATCAGGGAGTGTGCGGGTATTCCATCACTTCCTCGATGCCGCAATGTCTCCTGGGAACTTTTGTCATTGTTCCCAGGAGACATTGCGGAGGTCTGCCGCAAGTTATCACGGGATTTAGAAAGAACTTACAGTGGATCGAAAAAAAAAAACATGCGGTTTAGTAATTATGCATATGAGCGTATCATTTTTTTTTTTTTTTTTTTTTGTGGGGGAGTGGATCTTGGGTGGGAGTTCCCACACTTTTTTCCCCAGGACTTGACCCCTGGTTGGCAGGCTGTAAAGTCCCTGCTGCAAGAGGAAGGGAAGACCAGATGTTATTTTCATGCTTCTGCAGGTAACTTTGAGACTGATTAATTCCACAGTGCCTATTTAAGCAGAGCTTGTTTTAACAAGCTAACTGCTTGTTAGAATATGTAACTATAGCCTGACCACAAGTTCACTTTAATTGCATTTGAAGTAGTTACTCAAATGAGTCCTAATAGAATGTATCAACACATATTCATGTGATCTGCATGCACAATTCTACAACACATGCAGAAGTATAACAGAATTAATGCCATTCATGCTGAGGGAAAATCATGCATTATTTGATAGTACACAAATGTAGTTCTAAGGCCTCATGCACACAGGTTTCTTATAAACGACAGGAGAGAATGAGCCTTCTAAACTCACCTAAGCTGCATTATTTCAAACCAGTTAGGAGCGAGTTTAGCAGTGTTTGGACTTTGAGCATTTATTTATTTCATTTGGTAGAATAAAAAAAATTCCAGCCATTGAAATAAACTTTAAAGCAGAGCTCCACAAACCCCACCCAAAATGTTTCCCTGGCTACACTTGTCCACCTGTGGGCCCTGGACCAGCATAGGAGGTTCCCACACGGTAGAAGGGAGTGGGGAGTGCGGACACTCCATTTCTAGTTGTTGCACCGGAAGTGACATGTGACACTGTGATCCCCCTTCAGGTTCACCGGTCATCAAGCTCGGGAAAGAATGTAATGTAGTGTAATGTCTACTGCAGCGCATTACATTCACTGGAGCACAGGGCAGACATGCAGGGTCTTTTAGAGAACCTGTCCCCAAAAAAAAAAAAATCATAACACAGGGGACTTTTTTCCCCTTGTGTGATGGGAAGAAAAAAAGGTATATATTTTTTCTTAATTGTAAAAAATTTCAGTTACATCCAAGCACATAAAACCCCCCCCCCTCCAAAAAAATTAAGGCCCCCCCACATGTACGCACATACAAACGTAAACACGTGGTGGGGTGCCTATGCCTAAAGATGTTGATTGCGACACACGCGACGTTACATATCACTGTGCATGCCAGATTGAGAGTAATAATTGTAGCACCAGACCCTCTTCGGAACGCTAAACTGGTGATCTATAGGGGGCTTTTCATAGTGTTGTCAATGGAAAATATAGGATACTGACATGTTTAAGGTTTGACATGTTGGATATCTATTTACTCGGTGCAACCTCAGCTTCAATATTTTACCCTTTGCGGTAATATTGTTGGACATAAAAAATTGGGACCACTACTATTTTCTTTCCTAGGGTGTCTGCTTTCATAAAATATATATAACGTTTGGGGGTTTTTGTAATCTTCAGGCTTCAAATAATTGTTCAAACGTGTGCAAAAAACACTCTGGCTGTAAAAGGTTTAAAGGATAAGTTTATCTTCGGGAACATGTTACGTGTTCTACCCGTAAGATTTGTAAGTTTAAAAAAAAAAGGTCTCTAACTTTTTTAGCTGGCTCCTAGAGTCAAAGAAAATTTTTCAAGACCTGCGCTTAAGTCCAAAACCTAGCGTTCAGGCGCGTTTAACAGTATTTACGTACATTTAAGAGCGTTTAGATTTTTTTGGTGGTCAAAATTCTCTTTCCTGAATGCAATTGAAGGGTGTTCAGAACACATCCTCTAAACTCCCCAGCTACTAAACTGCTAAAAACTTCCATGTGTGCATGGCACATAGGATAACATTAGAGGAGTTCAAGGGCAGGAAAAAAAGAAACGCCTAAACTCACAAAATCAGAAGCAGTGTGCATGAGGTCTTAAAAAATTGTGCATAAACTGAGAATATCTCAATATCAATCTTTAAATTACAGATTTAGAAATGTCCAGTTTGGTTAACAAACACAATGTAGCAAACAAAACTGTGGAAAAAAAGGCATATTAGTAATGAATTTAGACTTAAAGTTGTATGACACAAGCTATCATTGCTATCTGGGGCGCCTTTGGAGAGATTTACCCTTACTTTTTGCCCTGCGGATGATTTCCTTCAAACAGGAAGTGAGAGAAAATCCACAACAGGGGCACAGACAGAAATAAAAATCTGACAGGGGTTTCAGACCTACTCTACTAAATAGAAGCAGTTTAAGTCTGCCAGCGTTGCTGTTGGATAGTTCACAATTCTATCTAAAATGAAGAAACAAAGTTTCTTCATTTTGCGCTTCTAGAGCTAGGTCCACACAAACATTGTTTTTATTAGGGTGGTTGGGTTGAGTGGGGGGAGTTTTTTATTCTGCACTTTTATCTCTAGATATACTACCAGCAACAATCTGAGGCTCGGATTCATGTATAAGCGCGCATCTTTGTGCGGGCGTAACGTAACCTATTTACGTTGCCTCCACAACTTTGACAGGCAAGTGCAGTATTCTCAAACCAAAGTTGCGGCGGCGTAGCATAAATAGGCCAGCGTAAGCCCGCCTAATTCAAATGTGGAAGATGTGGGCGTGTGTTATGTAAATTTAATGTGACCCCACGTAAATGATGCTTTTTACGAACGGCGCATGCGCCGTCCGTGAAAGTATCCCAGTGCGCATGCTCCAAATTAACCTGCAAGAAGCCAATGCTTTAGACGTGAATGTAAATGACGCACAGCCCTATTCGCAAACGACATACGCAAACGACGTAAAACGTGAAAAATTGGACGCTGTTCCGACGTCCATACTTAGCATTGCTACGCCTCATATAGCAGGGTTAACTTTACGCCGGAAAAAGCCTAATGTAAACGGCGTATCTGTACTGTGTTGGCCGGGCGTACGTTGGTGAATTGGCGTATCTAGCTGATTTACATATTTCTAGGCGTAAATCAGCGTACACGCCCCTAGCGGCCAGCGTAAATATGCAGTTAAGATACGACGGCGTAGGAGACTTACGCTGGTCGTATCTTATACAAATTGTGGCGTATCTGATCCTTAGAATCAGGCGCCAAGATACGACGGCTCAGACTCAGAGATACGGCGGCGTATCTGGAGATACGCCGTCGTATCTCCTACGTGAATCTGGGCCTATAAGTCTAAGTATCCCAGGCATCAATCTGTGTCTGACACTAGAAAGTGCCCTTGAGGTTCCATACATGCATTGCTTTCTCTAATTCAGCCCAGCGGACAGAAATCCAGATTCATCCATCCACACTAAACAGCATAGATAGAATACAATAACTGGCAAGGGAGATTAGTCACCTTCAGCTCTCAGAAACCCCATATAGTACCTGCAACTGATTGGCTGCTGTCACTGCTTGCTCAAGTCTTTTCCACCCGATTACTTCAATTTCTCAACTGAAGTTTGTCGAGCTGGGTGGTGTCAGCACAGCCATTCACAGCTTGAATATCAGCCAATTCACAGACATTATCTGAAATCTGAGTAGTGTATGGCTAGCTTTAGCCTAGTGGCTATTCCATGGATTGCCCTGTTACTCATCTACAGTATCTAATAGGGAATGCAGAAACAGGATGAGACCAATTGCTATCTTATTGGTTGAAGCAAAGTGCAGTACCCTGGAGGGGAGTATTGCCACTTTAACCCACAGCCAGTGGCTGATTGACCCACCACAATCTAACTATTAAAATGTTATCCTTGGGTGAACCTGAATTTTAAAATAGATCTAAACCATTAAAGTGGATGTAAACCCGATTCATAAAATTTGAGCTGGGCACATATATCTGCAGTATTTTGTTATCTCTCTTCAAAGAGCTAAGTCCTGTAGCTCTCTCCTGAAGCATTCTCCTGTTATCAGCCTGATAACTCCTGACAAAATTCTCGGACACATCAGATAAAAGCAGCCTGACATTTCTGTCAGGGGATGGTTGCTAAAATAGATTAGCAGGGAGATGGCCCTGTTACAAAACCCCTCTGAGAGTCTTATGCCGCGTACACACAACCATTTTTAATGGTCTGGAAAAAACTATGTTTTTTTCAACCCGATTCTTGTCAAGCCTGCCTTGCCTACACACGATCGTGAAAAAAAAAGCTCAACCAAAGCGCGGTGACGTACAACACGTACTACGGCACTATAAAGGGAAAGTACCATTCGGATGGCGCTCCCGTCTCATAACTTGCTTCTGAGCATGCACGTTTTTTTCACGTCGTTAAAGCCCACACACGACCATTTTTTACGACGTGAAAAACGACGCGAAAAAATAGAACATGTTCTAAATTTTTAATGGCCAACGTCATGAAAAACGGTTGTGTGTATGCGGCATTAGCCTATGTGGAGAGGGGGTGTGTGCCTTTTCTCCAATCAGCAATTTTCTTTTACAAAGTATTTTATTTGAAAAACAATTCAATTCAACAGGTTCCGTTGACAATTAGATGCCAATCAGCAATGTTAGCTATCTTGGCTATATGCCCAGACACAATCTGAACTTTCTAAACAGTATATAAATGTGAAGACAGCAGGTATACATGTAGATTTGATAGACAGGAGATTTGGTTCATCCTTGTGTATCATCTGAGGCTGTTCACTTCACTGGGTGTATGGAGGGTTTACATCTACTTTAAATCACTTTAAGCTATTGTACCACTCCCATTCTCTATTCTAACCTAACTGAATAAAATTAGCACTCTTAGGCCCCTTTCACACTAGGCAGATCCATCGCAGCAGAGTGCGCCAGCTCAGCGGGAGATCTCTCTGTGGATCTTCGCTGAGCCGGCGGATGACAGGTCACTCTCTGCTCACTGAGTGGGGGGGGGGCGTGTCCAGCGCCACCGTCTTCTATGGAGAGATCTGATGAAAACGAACAGCGTGTATCGCCATCCATCTGATTTTAGCAGATCGGGTCGGATGTCAGCGGACATGTCTCCGCTGACATCCGACGCTCCATAGAGTCCAACCGTGTGAAAGGGGCCTAACATTTAGCTTTTAGAAGGGTTGGGCTTTTCCCAAAATACTGCCAAACTGGTAGTTTTAGGAAAGAGCTAGCAGGGCAAAGTAGGGATCTGTATGCAAACAGGGGTGCTGAGTGACTGGCAGCAAAATACGTACAGGGTATGCAGTCTTTCTAAAGGTAAAGCATAAGGGAATTTTTAGTATTCACATATTTTGAGTTAATATTTCAGTATTTTATTTGAAGAAGTGTTTTTCACGCTGTTATATGGTTATGCTTTCATGTATTTTGCTATTGCACTAGGTGTAGTACTAGATTAGGTGCAAGAGGAAAGGTAGATTAACCACAACAATCCCTCTATCTCACTGCTTAAAGTGTATGTCTAGGGAAAAAAAAAAAAAAAATATGAAGTACATATGGTATCTGCAATACATACATGCTTCCATGTGTTTTGTCATGCTTCGAGCACAGAAAAAGAACTGTTGATCCTGCCTGAAATCATCTAATGAGCTCCTAAATTTCTGTAGTGAGATAACAACAGTGGGCCAGATCCACAAAAGGGATACACAGGTGTATCTGCTGATACGCCGTCGTATCCCTGTTTCTATCTATGCGGCTGATTCATAGAATCAGTTCCGCATAGATATTCCTAAGATCCAGCAGGTGTAACAGTTTTACACTGTCGGATCTTAGAATGCAATACTGCGGCCGCCGCTGGGGGCATTTCTCGTCGAAATTCCACGTCGGGTATGCAAATTAGCACTTACGGAGATCCACAAAGCTTTTTCCCTTCGTTATTTCTCCGTAAGTGTTAGTTTGCCGTCGCAAAATTAGGGCTGCTTTTACAAAGTGTAAACTTAGTACACTATGTAAAAGTATACCCTTCTATCCCGCGTCGCTGTCAATTTTTTTTTTTTATTATTTTTTTTCCCGCCGCAACTCTTTTTTTTTCTTTTACACCCGTCGCGATTCTCAAAACTCGGCGCAACGTAAATCCTCGCAAAGCACGTCGGGAAAATAGCGTCGGGAGCATGCGCAGTACGTCCGGCGCGGGAGTGCGCCTAATTTAAATGGGACTCGCCCCATTAGATTAGGCCCGCCTTGCGCCGGACAGATTTAAGTTACACCGCTGCAAATTTCTAGGTAAGTGCTTTGTGGATCGGGTAGAAATTTTGCGGCGGTGTAACTTAAATCGGAACATTTAAGTTGCGCTCGCTGGCTGTGGATCTGGCCCAGTGTCTCTGACCCACTGATGTGTCCGAGTCGTACCCTGCTGGACTAAAAGATCTGTCTATTCCTGCTCCCCTCCATATTCATACATGGATTTCTTTCCCAGCAAAACCATACTATTGCCTTGACTTCCAAGAGCCTGCCTATCTGTGTGCAGGGAACGTGTTTTTTGGAGACATAGTGCTAAGGGCATGCCTAGATCAATAGGAACTGATGTAGAAAATTACATTTCTGGCGGGATCACCAAGTATTTTTCTGTAAATGCCAGAAACATGAGAAAATGCAGATGTATTGCTCAGATGTATGTTTATATGTATTTTTTCCCTTCACACAAACACAATATATACAGCATATAAAAAAGCAAAGGCGTATGCTGAAAAGGCTAGGCTGCTCACACTCTGAGCCTCCCTTTACAAAGCTCACTCTTACATGCATTTGCTTATATAAAGGACAGAGCACAAATTAACATGCAATGCCACAATACAACAAAATGGTTGTTTGTATTATTGAACCTTTCATCCTAAACATCTGTAACAGAATTGCAGAGTGATGAGAAGAGTTTACCTGTTCTGAACAAGTACACCATGAAAAACAATTAGATAAAAGAGAGACAATTATTAAGATTTAGTTCAATTAAATAAATTGGGGGAACCCCAAAGCTTTTGGCAAATAACACCCTTTCTGCCACCAAGAAAAAAACAGTCATTATCCAGCATTCACTCCTGACGTACAACAACTGCTGAAATACCTTTCTATCTACCAAAAATGTTGTATTACATGCTGTTCATACTCAGTCACTATGAGAATTACTTTCTGTATTCTGCAAAAAACCTGGTTAATCCTGCTGTTCTTTATTTCCCCCTTCTGTCCAAGTCCCCAATTCAGTCCCCAATGCAGTTGGGTATTTTGCAGAAGTGTTGGCAGCTCTGCACATGCTCAGTTTTCACTGAGTTTCTATGCTGAGCATTTCCTCCCTATCACATCTGAGCAGACTGGAAGACCCCTTTCACACTGGGGCAGTGGGGGCGTCGGCGGTAAAGCGCCGCCATTGGGGTTCTTTTGACCCCCGCTAGCGGCCGAAAAAGTATTTAAACTGTCTGCAAAACGGCGCTTTACCGGCGGTTCGCCGGCGCTGCCCATTGATTTCATTGAAGGAGCAGTGTATTCACCGTTCCTACAGCACCTCAAAGATGCGGCTAGCAGGACTTTTTTTACCCTCCTGCCAGCGCACCGCTCCAGGGCGCTTTGCCGGCGATATTTTATCGCTATAGCACCTGCAAAGCGCCTCACTGTGAAAGGGGTCAAAGAAGATTAGCATGTTAGCTACTAAGGATGAGCCGATCACCCCCCTATTCGGTTCGCACCAGAACTTGCGAACAGGCAAATAAATTTCTCCGAACACGCAAACACCATTAAAGTCTATGGGACACGAACATGAAAAATCTAAAGTGCTCATTTTAAAGGCTTATATGCATGGTATTGTCCTAAAAAGTTTGGGGACCTGGGTTCTGAGCCAGTGGACATTTTTTTTTAATTTGGCGCAGAGTTCCCGTTAATATCCATAACAGACCTGAGGGGCCTGGTCTGGATTTTAAAGGGGACCCCCACACATTTTTTTTATTTGGTTTGGGGTTCCCCTTAATATTCATACCAGACCCAAAGGGCCTGGTAATGGACTGGGAGGGGGGGGGGGGCATTCTGTTTTTTCAATGAGTTTTATCTATATTGCTGAGACCCAACAATTCATTAAAGCCGCGATCAGTTTTAAATTGCTGCAGGACTGTTCTAAACAAAATGCGCTACTTTACAGGCATACAATAGACACCCCCCTCAGGCACGATATTTAAATATTTCATTTTTATTGTTACACTTTAAGCATTATTAAAGTCACTGCCCCCGAAAAAACTTATGTTTTCAAAACTTTTTTTGCATTTATACAGGGCCCGGGTCCCCAAACACTTTTTATGGCAATAACTTGCATATTAGCCTTTAAAATTAGCACTTTTGGTTTTTCATGTTAGTGTCCCATACATTTTTAAACAGTGTTCCGCGGCTTTAAAATTTGCCACGAACACTGCATATTGTTCGACAAACATCGGACTCAGCCCTATTAGCTAAGTCGTTTTTTTTAGCTAATTTATTAGCCAATTTAGTTTTGGGAAAACTATTTTTTTTTAATGCATACATAATCATCTCCTTACATTTAGATGATCACATCTTAACATAACTTCACGCCATACAACTTAAATAGCATTCAATCAACAGTTATGACAAACTCACATTTAACAGGAAAAAAATCGGAAATTGAGAGTCCTATGAAGAAAAAAAAGAAAAGCACATAAAATGTTCTTACCAATTTTCCAGCACTCACGTTTGAAAGATCCATTTCAGTACCACTTTTCCCTCCCTCTGATGGGCCAGCAAGGCAGGTGACATCAGAATTTCTCATCCTAGAAAGGGGGTCCAAAAACTCAACTGGAATGTCCAGACAGGGTAGTTTTGGGGCTGACTGGGAAGCAAAGGATCCTATTGTCTTTATTTCTTCTAAGGCTTTGTGAACAGTGAACTACAATAAAACAAATCAATAGTTTAATATTTCACATTTGTTGATAACTACTAAATATGTTTGAAAAGAATATAATAGTTTATACAGTATATGCTATTATTAAAGTTAATCTAAAGGCAGAAGTTATTTTTTTTATCTTAATGCATTCTATGCATCAAGATAAAAAGCCTTCTGTGTGCAGCAGCCCCCTACTACTTACCTGAGCCCCATCTCAATCCAGCAGTGTCCAAGAGAAACTCGGCTCTCCCTCCTGATTGGCTGAGACAGCAGCAGAGTGCCATTGGCTCACGCTATGAGTAGGGGTGCAACGGATCAAAAAAATTTGGATCGTTCCTCGGATCAGGAGTCACGGATCAGATCATTTTTCGGATCAGCAAAAAAAAAAATCTCCCCTACTGTAATATCCACAAACATCTCCCCCCCCCCACTGTAAAATCCAGAGACATCTACCCCCCCCCCCCTTGTAATATCCACAGACATCTCCCCCCCACTGTAATATCCACAGACATCTCCCCCCCACTGTAATATTCACAGACATCTCCCCCCCACTGTAATATCCAAAGACATCTCCCCCACTGTAATATCCAGTCCAACATTGCCCCCACTCATCACTGTAATATCCAGTCCAACATTGCCCCCACTAATCACTGTAATATCCAGTCCAACATTGCCCCCACTCATCACTGTAATATCCAGTCTAACATTGCCCCCACTCATCACTGTAATATCCAGTCCAACATTGCCCCCACTCATCACTGTAATATCCAGTCCAACATTGCCCCCACTAATCACTGTAATATCCAGTCCAACATTGCCCCCACTCATCACTGTAATATCCAGTCTAACATTGCCCCCACTCATCACTGTAATATCCAGTCCAACATTGCCCCCACTAATCACTGTAATATCCAGTCTAACATTGCCCCCACTCATCACTGTAATATCCAGTCCAACATTGCCCCCACTCATCACTGTAATATCCAGTCCAACATTGCCCCCACTAATCACTGTAATATCCAGTCTAACATTGCCCCCACTCATCACTGTAATATCCAGTCCAACATTGCCCCCACTAATCACTGTAATATCCAGTCTAACATTGCCCCCACTCATCACTGTAATATCCAGTCCAACATTGCCAAAACTCACTGTAATTTTGACATGCTCTTGCAGAATAGAAGCTGGCTAGAAGATCCACGAGCAGTTGAGGGAGGGGTGATGACGTCAGCGCGCACCTAGTCAGCCGCCGCATGTACCAAGATGGCCGTCGCTCCGGAGCTAGGCCGAAGCCGCAGCCTTTCCTAAGGCCGTGGCAGCGGAGCGCTCCGCGGATCGCGTTGTGTGCCGATCCGAACAGGTCGACCCGTTCAGATCACGGATCGGTCACGATCCGTTGCACCACTATCTGTGAGCCAATGAGGAGAGAGGGGGCCGGGCCAGGCCCCGGCTCTGTGTCTGAACGGACACACAGAGCAGCGACTCGGGTGTCCCCTTAGCAAGTTGCTTGCTGTGGGGGCTCTAGGCAGGAGGGAGGGACCAGAAGGGTTGAAGAATGACCCGAGAAGAGGAGGATCCTGGCTGCTCTGTGCAAAAGCACTGCACAAAGCAGGTAAGTATAATGTTTGTTATTTTTAAATGAAAAAACAAGGCTTTAGTATCACTTTAAAGGACAACTGAAGACAGGATAAAATGAACAGTACCTCCCTCTAATATAAGGTTATGTGTAATTTAATCTGAGATGAATGCTAAATATTGAATTTCCCCATCAGGTTGTAAAATACTTGTGGAATAGGGAGAAGGCTTTCAGTTGGATGGTGTGGCACTTTCGGCAATGATTAATCTGTTGTGAACCAAGCAGGGTATTAATTCAATGTAGAGTGTTACCAAATCATCTGCTTTCTAAAGTATAACTCTCCAGTGGAGAGCGAAGAAAAATACTAATGCTCAATTATTTCTTAGTATTTTTCTTGTGTGGCAATTGTTCAATGATTTTATTAAAAATAGCTACAGATGCAAGAAAAAGTGTGTGAACCTTTTTGGAATATGGATTTCTGCACAAATTGGTCATAAAATGTGATCTGATCTTCATCTAAGTCACAACAATAGACAATCACAGTCTGCTTAAACTAAAAACACACAAAGAATTAAATGTTACCATGTTTTTATTGAACACACCATGTAAACATTCACAGTGCAGATGACTACTGACATCTCCAAGAGCTAATTGGAGTGAGGTGTCAGCCAACTGGAGTCCAATCAATGAGATGAGTTTGGAGGTGTTGGTTACAGCTGCCCTGCCCTAAAAAAAACACACAGCAGTTCTGGGTTTGCTTTTCACAAGAAGCATTGCCTGATGTGAATGGTGCCTCGCACAAAAGAGCTCTCAGAAGACCTACGATTAAGAATTGTTAACTTGCATAAAGCTGGAAAGGGTTATAAAAGTATCTCCAAAAGCCTTGCTGTTCATCAGTCCATGGTAAGACAAATTGTCTACAAATGGAGAAAGTTCAGCACTGCTGCTACTCTCCCTAGGAGTGGCCGTCCTGTAAAGATGACTGCAGGAGCACAGCGCAGAAGAAGAAACATAGAGTGTCAGCTAAAGACTTACAAAAGTCTCTGGCATATGCTAACATCCCTGTTAGGGAATCTACGATACGTAAAACACTAAACAATAATGGATTTCATGGGAGGATACCACAGAGGAAGCCACTGCTGTCCAAAATAAACATTGCTGCACATTTACAGTTTGCACAATATTCTGTGGACAGATGAAACCAAAGTTGAGTTGTTTTGAAGAAACACACAACACTATGTGTGGAGAAAAAGAGGCACAGCACACCAACATCAAAACCGCATCCCAATTGTGAAGTATGGTGGTGGGGGCATCATGGGTTGGGGCTGCTTTGCTGCATCAGGGCCTGGATGGATTGCTATCATCGAAGGAAAAATGAATTCCCACATTTATCAAGACATTGCAGGAGAACTTAAGGCCATCTGTCTACCAGCTTAAGCTCAACAGAAGATGGATGTTGCAATAGGACAACGACCCAAAGAATAGAAGTAAATCAACAACAGAATGGCTTAAACAGAAGAAAATACGCCTTCTGGAGTGGCCCCAGTCAGAGTCCTGACCTCAACCTGATTGAGATGCTGTGGCATGACCTCAGACATCCCAAGAATATTGCTGAACTGATACAGTTCTGTAAAGAGGAATGGGTAAGAATTACTCATGACCGTTGTGCACGTCTGATCTGCAACTACAGGAAATGTTTGGTTGACGTTATTGCTGTCAAAGGAGGTTCAACCAGTTATTAAAGCCAGGGGTTCACATACTTTTTCCATCTGCACTGTGAATGTTTACATGGTGTGTTCAATAAAAACATTGTAACATTTAATTATTTGTGTGTTATTAGTTTAAGCAGACTGTGATTGTCTATTGTTGTGACTTAGATGAAGATCAGATCACATTTCATGACCAATTTGTGCAGAAATCCATATCATTCCAAAAGGGTTCACACACCTTTTCTTGCAACTGTAAATTTGAAGTTCAACCACACAGTAGAGCGAAGGAACTCTGATGAGGTAGACCATGAAGCTATAGTGGTACAAGGTTCAAGATCTCCACCAGTTACCACCAGATTCTGAGCAGATGCCCCCGAATTTATTAGGGGGAGTATAGTCTGAGGTCACCAATAGCAGCGGCACTGTCCCTTCTTTGTCCATGTGCAGACATGTAGCAGCTGCATAGTGGTAATGCAACTGGGCCCAAACTGGGCAAGGCCTCAGGTGCACACAAACCCACAGAGTTAGTGCTCATGTGAATTGGGTGACTGCCAGCTAAGGAAGTCTGCCTGCTAAATGTCCACACCAAAAATATAAACATTGGACAAGGCCAGAAAGTGGAGTTCCTCCCTGGACAGTATTCTTTCTACCTCTCTTGCAACTATAGTGTTGCGATAGAATCACAATCAGATGGTCTTCCAGTCTTGGTGTCATGTGTTGCAGGGAGAACCAAATTGCATGAAGTTTAAGAACCTTAATTGGGAGATGAGAGTCCTCCATAGTCCAAGTCCCCTACACCGACAAGTTGTCCAGGACTCCTCCACAAAAGGCTGGCATGAGGAATTTCCAAGACATCAGAAAAAATGACTTCCCTAATTTCACAATTGGATTCCTGAGCCACCGAGCCAGGGAAATCCTGCTCTTCAGTGTCAAACGACTTCATCTGGGCAAATAAGACTGCCTCGTCCTATTTTGGTTTCCGGTTGCACTGGGCAAACAGGACTATCTCAAAGTAGGCTACCATTAGTCTCAGAACTTTCTAGGTGACTACTAGGCTTAGAAGTCCAAGTCTGGGAGTGGAAAGTTTTAAATTTGCCTCCCAAATATAATTTACCCCAAGAACTGCCTACTAGGCATTTTTGGTGACTTACACCTGTCAACGCATGCCAAGAGACTGATCTGTATACTTTATTTTTATGCTAAAAAGACCATTCTACTGTCCTGGAAGGGTGCACAGACCTCTTTGAAAGCCCTTTGGCTGAAACGTATCAATGACTCCATCCCGCTATATAAGCTTACTTTTGAAATCCGGAAACTGACCAAAACCTTTCATAAAATTTGGGGTAGGTGGCTGGCTAGCCCACTTACTCTATCCCAGCACTAACTGAAGTACACTTGTTTGGCCAGTGTTGGACAGTGCCCTAAGGCAGGGCTCGACAAATCCCGGTCGCCAGGTCGCCATGGCGACTAGAAATAGCATCCTGGCGACTTGGCTTGGAAGGTGGGCAAAAAATAAAAAACATTTGTGAAGTTCCCAGCTCTTCCTTGTGTGAGCTGGCGCCATCTGGTGGTGGCCGTTGGTATTACAAGTTAAGCATTACAAGTTAAACAGCAATTCTAATGTAATTTTTCACTATTTTCACTGCCATCTTCTTCCCTCTAATTAGAACCCCCAAACATTATATGTATTTTTTATCCTAACACCCTAGAGAATAAAATGGCGATCATTGCAATACTTTCTGTCACGCCGTATTTGCGCAGCGGTCTTACAAGCGCACTTTTTTGGGAAAAAATGACACTTTTTTTAATAAAAAAATAAGACAACAGTAAAGTTATCCCCATTTTTTTTAATATTATGAAAGATAATGTTACGCCGAGTAAATTGATACCCAACATGTCACGCTTCAAAATTGCATCCGCTCGTGGAATGCCGACAAACTTTTACCCTTTAAAATCTTCATAGGCGACGTTTAAAAAAATCTACAGGTTGCATGTTTTGAGCTACAGAGGAGGTCTAGGGCTAGAATTATTGCTCTCGCTTTACCAATCGCGGCGATACCTCACATGTGTGGTTTGAACACTGTTTACATATGCGGGCGCTGCTCAAGTATGTGTTCGCTTCTGAGTGCAAGCTCGTCGGGACGGGGTGCGTTTTCTGGCTCCTAACTTTTATAGCTGGCTCCTAGATTCCAAGCAAATTTGTCAAACCCTGCCCTAAGGATCTCTAATGTATACACGCTCACCTTTGCTGTGCCCGTATTGGTCTACATGCACCTTTTACCGGTGTGCCTACTGTATATCTTTTGTATTGGTATCTCTTTATTTGCCTATGTCTGAGCATATTGCCTACCATTCCGAACCAGTCCATCTGGTACGTGATTGTGTTTTTTCTTTGTGTGTGTATTGTTTTTTTTCTGTTTGTCAGTTTGTTGAAAAACTTCAATAAAAATATATATAAAAAAAAAACCAGTAGGTCCTAAAGCAGGGGTGCCCAACCTTTTGAAGAGCGAGTGCCACTTAAGCGACTTGGTAACCGGTCATGGGCCACAATGAGCGGAGCGGGTGGGTGGCAGATTGGATTGGAGGTAGGCGTTTGTAAACGGACACAAGTCCATTTACATATTCCACTCCTTAGAGGTGAATGGAGGGTCTGATTGTGTTGGACTGACCGTGTGAAAGGGGCCTAAGGCTGCTTTCACACTGATGCACTGTTTACCCGTATCACGGTTGCAGCACAGTTCATCTGTGGCTTTCCTGCAGGTTAGCTGCACGTTGCCATAGACTTCTATTATATTCTGTAGGTGTAATGCACTTTCAGAAGCACACCAAACTCGCAGGTAATAGAAGTCTATGGCTCAGTGCAGGTAACACGCAGGTGCACTTCTCTGCACCTGTGGATCCGTTTAAAAGCAGCCCAGTAACTACTGCAGAACAGATATGCCCATATATACACTGTGGGCCAGATCCACAAAAGGGATACGACGGCGTATCTGCTGATACGCCGTCGTATCCCTGTTTCTATCTATGCGACTGATCCACAGAATCAGTTACGCATAGATAGGCAGAAGATCCGACAGGTGTAATAGTTTTACACTGTCGGATCTTAGGATGCAGTACCGCGGCCGCCGCTGGGGGCATTTCTCGTCGTAATCCAGCGTCGGGTATGCAAATTAGCACTTACGGAGATCCACGAAGCTTTTTCCCTTCGTTAAGTCGCCGTAAGTGTTAGTTTGCCGTCGCAAAATTAGGGCTGCTTTTACAAAGTGTAAACTTAGTACACCATGTAAAAGTATACCCTTCTTTCCCGCGTCGCTGTCAATTTTTTTTCCCGCCGCATCTCTTTTTTACACCTCGCGATTCACAAAACTCGGCGCAACGTAACGCAAAGCACGTCGGGAAAATAGCGTCGGGAGCATGCGCAGTACGTCCGGCGCGGCAGCGCGCCTAATTTAAATGGGACTCGCCCCATTTGAATTTGCCCGCCTTGCGCCGGACGGATTTAGGATACACCGCCGCAAATTTCAAGGTAAGTGCTTTGTGGATCGGGCACTTTGCCCAAAAATTTGCGGCGGTGTAACCTAAATAGGCCTGGCTGTGGATCTGGCCCTGTGATTTTAGTAATAAACTTGCCTTCAATAACAGTATTCTATTCTATTTTATTCCATCTCAGAGCAGGGGGTTGCGGGCCACATCAGAGGGCTCTGCGGGCCACATGTGGCCCGCGGGTCACTGGTTGGGCACCCCTGTCCTAAAGCAACTGAAAAAATTCCCTTTTGTTTTCCCATTTGGTTAAAAGTTCACTGTAAACTTTGTCCAAGGCCCTCTGACATCTCATATTTTACTTATATTGATAGTGGCTGGGGTGATAAATCACAAAGCAACCACTGACACCCCCTTATTTTAACACTCTTACAACCTAATAAATGAAAATGAAGCCAATCCAGCAAAGAGACATTCCCATATATTCAGCAAATAGCCATCCCAATCCAGCAAAGAGACATCCCAATCCAGCAAAGAGAAGGCTTCATAAATTCAACAAAGAGGCAACCCAATCCAGCAAAAATACATCTCAATCCAGCATAGAGATGGACCCATATATTCAGCAAAGAGACAGCCCAATCCAGCATAGAGATGGACCCATATATTCAGCAAAGAGACAGCCCAATCCAGCATAGAGATGGACCCATATATTCAGCAAAGAGACAGCCCAATCCAGCATAGAGATGGACCCATGTATTCAGCAAAGAGACAGCCCAATCCAGCATAGAGATGGACCCATGTATTCAGCAAAGAGACAGCCCAATCCAGCATAGAGATGGACCCATGTATTCAGCAAAGAGACAGCCCAATCCAGCAAAGCGACATCCCTATATATTCAGTAAAGAGCCATCCCAATCCAGAAAACAGGCATCCCCATATATTCAGCAAAAAGACATCCCCATATATTCAGCAATGAGACATCCCAATCCAGCAAAGAGCCACCCCCCATATATTGAGCAAAGAGACATCTCAATCCAGCAAAGAGATATTCTAATCCAGAAGAGACATCCCTATATAATCAACAGACATCTCAATCCAGCAAAGAGATATTCTAATCCAGAAGAGACATCCCTATATAATCAACAGACATCTCAATCCAGCAAAGAGATATTCTAATCCAGAAGAGACATCCCTATATAATCAACAGACATCTCAATCCAGCAAAGAGATATTCTAATCCAGAAGAGACATCCCTATATAATCAACAGACATCTCAATCCAGCAAAGAGATATTCTAATCCAGAAGAGACATCCCTATATAATCAACAGACATCTCAATCCAGCAAAGAGGTATCCCAATCTGGCAAAGAGGCATCCCTTTGGCTGCATTGGCTTACTCTGTAGCTGCCCTGCTTTAGCAATTGCTATTTACTACAGCAGCAATCTTGTTGGTTGGGGCCTGTGTAGTTGGGTCCCTCAAGACGCCCGGGCCCCCTACATGTGTATGGGCTGTCCCATGCTGATGGCAGCCCTGCTTGCCACACCACAAATGCGCCATATACAATTTTTACAAATGCAGGGTAGCGCAACACAAAGATGTGAACAGGCGCAAATAGTGGCAAATCTCTTGTAACGATTTAACACAGGTTGGCCAATGCACAGTAAATCACAAAGGTATGAATAGGGCCTAAGTTGTGTATGCACATACCTTTGCACTCAGTCTTTCCAACCCCTTTTCCTTTGATTTTCAGAAAGCCATAAATAAGATTCTTTTAATACCTAAAGTATTGAGTAATGGCACGCCCCCCTTTGCCTACCTGATGTTGTGCTGGCCTTTAGTATGATGGTCAGCCTTACTGGTCAACAGGAACATATCTTTGTAGTAGTGACAGGTGTCTCTAAATATTTTTCTTCCCAAGATGATACTGGCACACTAAGGCCCCTTTCACACGGTCGGAACGCTCAGGGCCGCCTGTCATATTTGTCAGTGGATCTGAACGCCCACTCCATACATCTCTATGGAGCGTTAAATGTTAGCGGAGACATGTCCGCTGACATCCGACCCGATACGATCCGCTAAAAATCAGACGGATGGCGATACGTCCATGGCGGATCAGATTGGTTGAGATCTGATGAAAACAGGCATGCTGTCCGTTTTCATCGGATCTTTCCATAGGAGACAGCGGCGCTGCACAAGTCCCTCCCCACTCAGTGAGCAGAGAGGGTCATCCGCCAGCTCAGCGGAGATCCACGGAGAGATCTCTCGCTGAGCTGGCAGACTCCACTGAGACAGATCTGCCTAGTGTGAAAGGGGTTTAAGGCTTCATGTACACTACAGCTCCTAAATCCGCATTTAGAAGCTTTTGGTGTTTTTTTTCCCAAAGCTCTGAACTCAACTCCATAAAAGCCTGTGTGTCAATGTACACATAGGTGTTTGGGGAAAGGGAGCAGCCGCTCCAGGTGGGAACCCAGATGAATATCCTCCACTGCAGATACATACTGTAAATGTTTATGATCGTTTAAGAGCTGCTGCGGTTAGGGGAGGTTCAATCTCCCTCTCCTGAATGCGTAAAAATCGCATTCAGTTTAAGAATGTTTTGACCGCCGGCCGCAAATCACGTTTTCCTGCAGTTGGCGTTCAAAGTAGGCTGTGTGTAAATGGAGCCTCAAGGTTCATGTGCATGGCTGCAAAAACCACAACTTTTTTCTACTTTATTTTACAAATATGAATGCAGGCTTGCTAGGATCCCATGCACACAGTTGCATAAAGCTCAGTAAAACCCTGCTGTGTTCTGAATCCATAAATTGAAAACAGAAAAATATCCACAGTCCTGTGTATGGATTTTTTTTTTTTTTTACACTGCACGCTTGCAGGCTTTTGTGCTAATTTTTCTGTTTCAATATGTACTCTATTGTAGTAAAAGAGCCACCTGCATCCTAGCAACAAAGGAGGCTAGGCAGCAACAGCTGCCTGTGTCCTAGAAACAAATAGGTAGATTCAGGTAGAGAAGCCTATAGTTACGGCGGCGTAGCTTAGCGTGTTTAGGCTACGCCGCCGTAAGTTAGCTAGGCAAGTACATGATTCACAATGTACTTGCCTGCTAAGTTATGACGGCGTAGCCTAAATCGGCGGGCGTAAGGGCGCCTAATTCAAATTTGTTGGAGGGGGCGTGTTTTATGTTAATGAGGCTTGACCTCACGTTTTTTAAGTTTTTTTTAAACTGCGCATGCGCCGGGCGCCTACATTTCCCAGTGTGCATTGCGGCTAAGTACGCCGCACGGGCCTATTGATTTCGACGTGGACGTAAACGATGTAAATCCCGATTCGCGGACGACTTACGCAAACGACGTAAAAAATTTGAATCTCGCGGCGGGAACGGCGGCCATACTTGACATTGTTATTCCAATAGGGCCTAGCTCTAACTTTACGCGGCCTATCTCTTATGTAAAAGTACTGCGTCGGCCGGGCGTACGTTCATGAATCGGCTTATCTACTAATTTACATATTCTACGCCGACCACAATGGAAGCGCCACCTATCGGCCATCCGAAATATTGCAATCTAAGATAGGACGGCGCAAGCCGTCGTATCTTAGATATGTTTAAGCGTATCTCTGTTTGAACATACGCTTAAACATAAGTCGGCGTAGATTCTGAGTTAGGTCGGCTTATCTACTGATAAGCGGGCCTAACTCTTTCTGAATCTACCTAAAAGGATCCTAGGTGGCAACAGCCACTTGCATCCTAGCAACAAAGGAGGCTAAGCAGCAATAGCTGCCTGTGTTCCAACAGTGAACCACGCCAGGCAGCAAAAGCATCCTGTGTCCTAGCAACAAGGGACTCTGGGTGGCAATAGCTGCCTGTGTCTTCGCAACTAATAGTCTGCATTTACACTTGTACGCACGTAAACAATATATGAGTACAGCATCTGGACAAACTTAAAATCTGATATTGCTGCCAGTTATCTCCTGTGTTCTAGATGAGCCCTAACTTCAAACCTATGAGTAATTTCCCCCTATGCCCCTCCCAGGATGCACCCTTTTCTCCGCTTCAGTTTGCTGCATGCAGAACTATCAAACCATTTAAGACAAATACTGAGGAAAAATGTCAGGGGAGTGAATGTTCTTTTCTATCTTTATACTGTATTATATGCCACTAAATTAGCTCCAATGACTTTTTGCCATCAGAGCCCTTTTTTATGTGTGTATGTGATCAGAGAATTATAAATGAAAACCACAAACTTTTTGTATTTCTGCAAACAATGAACAGTGCACAGAGCTCTTCAGAACGCTGTTCTGACGCCAAACCTTTCTCCTACACTGAAGGTTTAACCTGCTTACAGAAAATATCTTTGGTGGTTTGGGAAGTTTTCCGGAGTAAACCTTGGAATGACATGAAGGCTTCTCAATCCTATTACTCACTGAGTCATTGCCAAAGATTGTGCCCTGTAATCCCTTGGATGTTCTTTGCTTCTGTGCCTGTGCTGGTGATGACTTCCTTGAAAACATGTTCTATACAATGATATCATTCACCAGAAATCTTTTATTTACTATCGTACTGGGTCAAAGTACAGACATCTTTTTCCACCCTTTGCTTTACCTATAATTGATGTCACACTTCTCAAGGGCTGTCAGAAATATATCATAACAAATCATCTTTGATCAGAAAATTTCAGCTTAAAATACTTAGGGCTAGATTCAGGTAGGGGGACGTAATTTTGTGCGGGCGTAGCGTATCCTATTTACGCTACGCCTCCGCAACTTAGACGGGCAAGTGCAGTATTCACAAAGCACTTGCTCCGTAAGTTGCGGCGGCGTAGCATAAATCAGCCGGCGTAAGCGCGCCGAATTCAAATTGAGAAGAGGTGGGCGTGTTTTATTTAAATAAAACATGATCCCACGTAAATGACGTATTTAACGAACAGCGAATGCGCCGTTCGTGAAAGAATCCCAGTGCGCATGCTCGAAATTGCGCCGCAAATCGTCAATGCTTTCGACGTGGACGTAATTTACGCAAAGCCACATTCGCGAACGACTTACGCAAACAACGTAAATTTTTCAAAAATTAACGCGGGAACGACGTCAATACTTAACATTGCGTACGCCTCACAGAAGCAGGAGTAAAGTTACGCCGGAAAAAGCCTTACGCAAACGACGTAAAAAAATCCGCCGGGCGCACGTACGTTTCTGAATCAGCGTATCCAGCGCATTTGCATATTCTTCGCTGAAATCGACGGAAGCGCCACCTAGCGGCCAGCGTAAATATGCACCCTAAGATACAACGGCGTAGGAGACTTACGCCGCTCGTATCTTAGCCGAATTTAAGCGTATCTGGTTTCCAGAATACGCTAAAATTTACGACGGCGTAGATTCAGAGTTACGACGGCGTAGATTCAGAGTTACGACGGCGTAGATTCAGAGTTACGCCGGCGTAACTCTCTATGAATCTAGCCCTTAAACTGTAGTAGAACACCAGCCATTCGGGTGCTTTTTTTTTATACATTTTACTAGGCTTTATTACAAAAAAAATTATACACATGAAGTGCACAAAGGTGGGAAGTTCCCCCAGAAAATAGAATTAAAACATCTGGGCTAGGTGCAACTTAATCCAGCGTGCATTTGTTTGGGGGGAAGTAACTGGTGTGTTGAAGATGGAAAGATCATCTACTACTCCAAAGGGTAGAATAGTGCCGAGTATGGTTAGGGGGTATTCTGCCCCTGCCGCTATGTGCACACAGGAGGGAAGGGGGTAGACAATGATAGGATGGGGAGAAAGGTGGGGGTCCAGTTGGAGTAGGCCCAAGTAGTGCTTACATTAACCACTTAAGCCCCGGACCATTTTGCAGGTCAAAGACCGGGTCACTTTTTGCGATTCGGCACTGCGTCGATTTAACGGACAATTGCGCGGTCATGCGACGTGACTCCCAAACAAAATTGACGTCCTTTTTTTCCCCACAAATAGAGCTTTCTTTTGGTGGTATTTGATCACCTCTGCGTTTTTTTATTTTTTCCGCTATAAACAAAAATAGAGCTACGATTTTGAAAAAAAAACAATATTTTTTACTTTTTACTATAATAAATATCCCCAAAAAATATATATAAAAACATATTTTTTCCTCAGTTTAGGACGATACGTATTCTTCTACATATTTTTGGTAAAAAAAACAAAAAAACGCAATAAGCGTTTATTAATCAGTTTGCGCAAAAGTTAAAGGCCCAGATTCACAAAGCACTTACACCGACGTCTAACAAGTTACTCCGACGTAAGTGCAAATGTGCGCCGTCGTATCTGTGCGCAAGACCCAAAAACAGATATGCCCCTAAAACCAGACTACACCCCGCTGACATATCTTGCTTACGCCGGCATAGAGTGGGCGTACATTTAGGCTGGGAGCATGGTGCCGCTCCCATTGATTAGCCATTCAAACATGCAAATGAGGGAAATACGGCGATTCACGAACCTGCGTGCGCCCGACGCAGGCTACGAGAGGTGCGCGTAAGTTGTACGCCGGCGTAAAGTTAAGCCCCATAAAGGAGGTGCAACCCAGCAGCAGACATGCAAAGGTCTGCACCAGGGAACACAAGCCGGCGTATTTTACGTTGGACGTGTGTCTGGCTGGGCATAGGTTACGTTCACGGCGTACGCTGTGATCCGGCGTATCTTAGGCAGTTGTTCCGACGTGATTGTGAGCAGGCACAGGGGGATACGTCCACGTCACTGCGCATGCGCAGTTCGTTATACGTACTTGTCTGGCGCTCGGCCCATCATTTGCATGGGGTCATGCCTCATTTACATGGGTTTGCATGGGTCACGCCCACTTCCACCTACGCCGGCCTGCACCTTCGAAACCTACGCCGCACCGACGCAGCGTAGGTTTCGAACAGGAAAAGTGCCTTTTCCTGTGCTGACCCGGACACAGAGTCATCCTCACTGTCCGAACGGTCCTGGTTCGCATCCTATGACACTTCAAAACAGGGGACGGTTGCCACAGCAAGGCCCGAGTCTGAATCAGAGCTTTCCCCAGAAGACAGTGGGGGGAGGGGGCGCTTTTTACCCCCCTTGCGCCCGCACGCCGCTTCTACCCTGGCAACAAAGGACTCAAGGACCGCATACAAAGCAGCACGCCATGCTGAATCACCTCGCCTGACACCCGTTAGGGACTGCAGGCCAATTACACCAAAGTCCACCCTCCTAGCTGCCACAGACTGAGGGAGCCCCCCGCAGGACTCACCACCTGGAATCAGGTACTGCGCTGTGCTGTCCAGCCGTCCACTCTCCCTTACAAGGTGTTCTGTGTAATTTGCGCCGTTCCAGAAGGATAACCAGCGCTAGAGGCAAAAACAAGCTGAGACTACAAGAAATTGTCTGCCGGCCACCTCAGCAAGAAAACTCCCAAGGCTCCGAAAAGATGGCCGCCGGACTTCCTGACTAAGGCTACAGGAAAATGGCCACCGAACTTCCTGACTAAAAAACTACAGGAAAATGGCCCTACCATGCGGTGGTCTCCCACAATCTGTACACCAGAACACCCCACAAAGTTTAAAAAACAGGGAAGAGAGCAAGCGGCCCCCCAACACCCAACACAGCCCCCAGCCAGACACGGAGCCCCCCGGAAGACCCCCGTACAGCCGTGCAGCGGCCCACGATTGGGGAGGAGGGGAGGGATGGCGAGAGAAGAATAGGAGACCCCCAAATCGACCTCCCAGGGAATGCCCAGCTGCTCCGTCCTGCGGTGGAACCAAACTTATCCTCCTGTGGGGACTGCTGAACGCATTCCGCAGACAGACCCATCACCCGAGCGGTACGGGGTGACTTTCGGCCGCAGCACACTGTGACACGGACAGCAGTAGCCCGGTCATATGTGTGCCCCAGAGCAAATAGCTCACCGGCCACCACTGGATCAGGCGGGGTATGTCGTGGCCGACCCAGCGCGTAGCTAGGGTCTGCTCACGCTCGATGGCCGGGCTGGGGAGACTGCCAGGATCTATATTATCCAGCCTGTCTACCAGCCCGGCTTTTCATAGTAGATCAGAGGAATCAAAAAGCCGGAAAAAAAAAATCTCCAGGACCAATGGTCCCCACCAAGAGCCAGGTCCTTCTCCTACACTAGGCAGAAAAAAACTGAGCTGCTGGATGCAGTGTGAGGGGTTATAGCCAGTAGTACTGCCCCCTGGGGGACTTAGGGCTAGATTCAGGTAGGGGGACGTAATTTTGTGCGGGCGTAGCGTATCCTATTTACGCTACGCCTCCGCAACTTAGACGGGCAAGTGCAGTATTCACAAAGCACTTGCTCCGTAAGTTGCGGCGGCGTAGCATAAATCAGCCGGCGTAAGCGCGCCGAATTCAAATTGAGAAGAGGTGGGCGTGTTTTATTTAAATAAAACATGATCCCACGTAAATGACGTATTTAACGAACAGCGAATGCGCCGTTCGTGAAAGAATCCCAGTGCGCATGCTCGAAATTGCGCCGCAAATCGTCAATGCTTTCGACGTGGACGTAATTTACGCAAAGCCACATTCGCGAACGACTTACGCAAACAACGTAAATTTTTCAAAAATTAACGCGGGAACGACGTCAATACTTAACATTGCGTACGCCTCACAGAAGCAGGAGTAAAGTTACGCCGGAAAAAAGCCTTACGCAAACGACGTAAAAAAATCCGCCGGGCGCACGTACGTTTCTGAATCAGCGTATCCAGCGCATTTGCATATTCTTCGCTGAAATCGACGGAAGCGCCACCTAGCGGCCAGCGTAAATATGCACCCTAAGATACAACGGCGTAGGAGACTTACGCCGCTCGTATCTTAGCCGAATTTAAGCGTATCTGGTTTCCAGAATACGCTAAAATTTACGACGGCGTAGATTCAGAGTTACGACGGCGTAGATTCAGAGTTACGACGGCGTAGATTCAGAGTTACGCCGGCGTAACTCTCTATGAATCTAGCCCTTAAACTGTAGTAGAACACCAGCCATTCGGGTGCTTTTTTTTTATACATTTTACTAGGCTTTATTACAAAAAAAATTATACACATGAAGTGCACAAAGGTGGGAAGTTCCCCCAGAAAATAGAATTAAAACAGAAAAAAACTGAGCTGCTGGATGCAGTGTGAGGGGTTATAGCCAGTAGTACTGCCCCTGGGCAGTACTGTGCAGTTTTTTCTGTTTTTAACATGTTTTGCCTAGTCCTCTCCTGAAGGTGGCGATATAATCCTACGGTCAAGATTGAAGTGCTGTGTCCGTCAATGAACGAAAGAGAAAATGCACTGATTACTGTGAAAATTACACTAGCCGTGAAGGGGTTAACCACTAGGTGGCGCTGTAGAGGTTAAGTGTGCCTAGGGATGTGTTCTAACTGTAGGGGGGATGGGCTGTGTGCGACAAGACAGTGATCACCGCTTCCGATTACAGGAAGCGGTGATTAGTGTCATTGTCACTAGGCAGAGCAGGGAGATGCTTGTTTACGTCAGCATCTCCCAGTTCTTCCTCACTGTGAGACGATCGCGGGTATCCCGCGGTCGGGCTCACAAAGCTTACGGCGGGTGGTGCGTGCATCCACAATGCTGCTTCCTTAAAGGGGACGTATATATACGTCCTTTTGCCCAGGAGTGCCATTCTGTAGACGTACAAATGTGTGCGACGGTCGGCAAGTGGTTAATACATTATTTTTAGGATACTTGGTAATTGGGTAAAGCTAGGGTTTGAGATGGAAAAGCAGGAGAATTTGATCCAAGTGCTCTATGTTACGACAAAGGCTGGGTACAGGTAGTTGGGCTGTTATTTCTTTTTATTCTTAAATCTTTGTTAAAGTAAATGCAAAGCTTTGATTTAAAAAAAAAATAACAAATAGATTTATACTTACCTGCTCTGTGCAATGGAATTGCACAAAGCAACCACGAATCTCCTCTTCTCGGGGTCCCCAGCCAATGCTCCTGGCTCTTTCCCTCTGCTGAGTGCCCCCATAAAAATTCAGTTTCTATGGGGCATTTATGCGTGCTTGTTCCTAAAACTTGCTGTCCGCGTCTATTGATACAGACAGCGAGGCTCAGCCCCACCCCCGAGCTCCCTTGTCACTTGAGGGATATTGATACCATCTAGTCCAGGGGTCAGCAACCTGTCGATCGCAGGCTACCTGTCAAACTCCAGCAGGTGACAGGTAGCTTGCAAAGACATTCCTGCCTCGCCAACTCAGCACTTACTACAGATCGGCGCGTGTGTGCAAAATGCCAATCCTTGCCTGCTGGACAGGCCCTGCCCCCTGCATACAATTGGCTAGGGGCGGGGAAAGCCTCCGCAATAGCTTGGGTTTGTTCAGGCTCTTGTACGAACGTGCCCGAGCTCTGTCCCAGAACCCTGCGTGTAGTGAGCTCATCCCCACTGCCCTGATTTCCTCTCCGATCCATTCAAGGTGCTTGTGGGATGGAAGAGGGTGGAGGGCTGGCAGGCGTCAGTGACGGAACATGCTGCTTTCCTGTTCTACTCTATATCTCGTAACAACTTCTGCACCCTCCTGAACCCACAGTACTATTCTCTCCTGGTAATGAGCGGTGCCTGGTTTCCTCCAAATATGATGCTTGCCATTCAGGCCAAAGAGTTCAATAGAGCCAATATCTGACCCTTAATGATACTAAGGGCTAATTTCATATCCACTCCTAGCTGGCAAAAGGCGAGAATCCTACTTATATCATATCTTTGAGAATTCCATTTGTTAGTTTCAAACCATGAAACATATGCTTTCCAGACTCTATAGTAGATAAGCCTTAAGGCTGGCTTTCTGGCATTAATAAGTGTAGAAAGCACTGGACCCGAGAGCCCTCGCTTCCTCAGAATGTGGGTCTCAGCAGCCAAGCCATCAAATTTAGCTCTTGTAAGGAAGGGTGGAACACTGGACCTTTGCGACAGCAGGTCGTGACGAAGCGGAAGCTTCCAAGGTTTTCCTACCACCATCTTTATGATTTTGGCGTACCAGGATCTTCTGGGCCAATTTAGGGCCACTAAGATTACAGGAATTCTTTCCTTCTTGATCCTGCAAAGTAGCCTTTGTAAGAGAGCGATCGGCAGAAACGCATAGATCAGTGAAAACTGATTCCACGGAAATGATTAGAGCATCCGATCCGTAGGCCAGAGGATCTCTCATCCTGGACACAAAGTTGTTCAACTTCCTGTTGAACCTGGAGGCTAGCAGGTCTACATCCGGGGTCCATCTCTGGCATATGGCCTGAAAAAATCGGAATGGAGAGACCACTCTATTGGTAGTAGTTGCTGGCCACTCAGATAGTCCGCCTGCCAGTTTTCTACCCCTGGAATGAAGATTGCAGAGAAACAAGGAACATGTTCTTCTGCCCATGCCAAAATCCGATTCACCTCTTTCTGGGCGTCCTGACTGCGGGTGCCTCCTTGGTAAAAGAATGTAAGCTACTGCAGTAGCATTTTTGGATTGAATCCGCACCGGGTGGCCCTGTAACCTGTGTGTCCAGGTTCTGAGGGCTAAGTATACTGCCTGCATCTCTAGTATATTGATGGGCAGGTTCCTTTTGGTCTTGGCCCAGGTTCCCTGGGCTGAAGCTTCTTCTCACACAACGCTCGCCAGTCCCTTAGGCTGCCATTCGTAGACACCACCTTCCAGGTGACTGGGAGAAAGGATTTTCCTTTCCACAAGTTCTTGGTTCTTAACCACCAACTGAAGCTTTGGCACACTTGTGGAGACAGGCGCATGGGTAGATCCAGACCTTGGATCTTCCTGTTCCAGGCGGCTAAGATACTGCCTTGAAGGATTCTCAAAAGAAACTGGGCGTAAGGGACAGCCTCGAAGGAGGCCATCATCTTTCCTAGTAGCCTCATGCAAAGGCGAATAGATGGCTTTTTCTTTGCCCTGACCTTGTGGATTAGGTCCTTTAGCGACTTGATCTTCGGTTCTGGCAGGAATACCCTGCCTTGGGCTGTGTCTATGATCATGCCCAAATACTCCACCCTTTTTTGGGATTGTAGAGAGGATTTTTGTAGATTTACAATCCATCCTAACTGTTCCAGGTACTTTATTGTGGTAAGCACAGCGTGATCTAATACTGCCACTGACTGATCTATCACAAGTAGCTTGTCTAGATAGGCCCTTACTGCTATGCCCTGTACCCTCAGATTTGCCAACCGCGGGTGACCAGCCGTGGGTGCCGGATGTGCTAGCTACGGCTCTGCAACCCCAGATATTACCTTGTAAGTGTAGCATGTGCATAGCCTATGCAGCAAGCAGAGCTGTGGGAGGGGTTCAGCAGTCCCACCTACTACACTGTACACTGACTGTGTACAGAACACCTCCAGGTTTGCATTCAATTTTACAGAAAATTACAGCACTGCCGATCGAAAAGGAAAGGTCATTTTTAAGAACATTCAATTACAATATTGTTTGTTACAACTGCATATACTATATATTTTTTTATATGCTACTTCTTCCCCACAAAAGTAGCGTTACCCTTTAAGCTTTGGCAAATAATATTGTACTACGTCAGGAATACACAAATCCCACGAGACGGGTATCCAACGTGCCAAAAATGACAGCTGCTGCCTCACTTTTCTGAGAGGTTTCTGGAGTTGTCAGTGGAAAACACATGCTTTCTGGCTCCTAAAAATGCTTGATTTGGGGACTCTGAATGCTACATTATTTTGTATACATATGATAAAATTTGCAATAAAAAAAACCTTATTTAAAGTGAGAATTGAAATGACCTCTGTAGACAATTGTCAAATATAGGATTTACTGCAGATGTCTTTAATCTATATGTGCTGTAAAACATTTGCTGTAAAACGATGATACAAACAAACAGAAATCAGACTGCATCATTTAGCAGTACTGTTATTAATGTGGAAGCCATAACCCCTTCTATATTTGTTGGCTGGAATTCTGAACGTTGTACTAATGATGAGTGTGGGAGGAGCAGACAACAGGGGAAGATCGCATCACTGCCAGTTTGCTGACAAATCAATACCCATTATAAGAAGCTATTTGGATGTTGATACAAACAAGTCACCATCGTCTTACTGCAGAGAAATGAGATGTGTCTTAGCTGCTCTGCCATCACTCACACAGCTTGCCAAAATCAAACAACCGACAAACTCTGAAAGACGTCGTTGCCATTTGTCCTCTGCTGGCAGGGTGCTCCAGATTAATCTCTGTCTGACTATTTACCACCCCTGTTTAATGCATCGTAATTCACCAGCTACAAAAGAGTTTTGCCATGCCGAGCAAAGAGAAGCCAGCAAGACAGAAGGAAAATAAGCCAAACCTAGTCTAACAGGATTCATTCTCTGGGCTAGTGTTTAGTCCAATCATGTCTGTGTTCCTTTACTTGGCAAGTCCCATTATAAAGAATATACAGGAGTATAAACATGTAAACAGAAAACATAAGATAAAATAGATCCCTAGTTAGTGACAGAAACCAGAGCAGTGAGTGTTTAGTCTCCATTAAAATAAATTATCCACCAGTGTGCTTGAAGGAAAATGCATCATTTGTACATTCTCCCCTCATGCATTCCCTTAGTACGGAGACTGCAATCATTAATGGTGTATATAAGCACAGGACACAGGCAAATTTAAACACTTTTTTTAGCTTTGACATATAAAGTCAATATAATAAAAAAGGATATGTATACAGTATATCTATATATATATTTTTATGTGTGGCCCACTGTCTCTAATTGGATCATTTAATTCCTTGAAAAGTAGGGATGAGCTCAGGCAGGTTCGAAAAGGAGTTCAAACAAGCCTGAGCTGCCCTGCCAGGAAGCTGTCAAAGCCGACAGCCAATCATAGGGGGCAGAGGCATTCCCTCATCTACAGTCACACCTACACAGGGGTGTGTATATATGCAGCTGCAGAGTGGGGAATGACTTTGCCGCCTATTGGCTGTCGGCAATACAGCTCAGGTGGGTCCGGACTTGTGTCCAAACTCACCTGAGCTTATCCCTTGTAGTGAGGAAATGTGTTGACATCATGCCATGGATCCTTGCCATAAAGTGCAAGTCTTTACTAGAAAGATCACATCACAGTGCAAATATTGCAACATTTTGGGGCCACACAGGACCCCTCCATCAGGCATGAGACAAAGGGGTCCTGAGTGACCCCAAAACATGGCATTATTTGCACTGTGATGTAATTTCTTTAATAAACACTTGGTCCTTATGAAAGGGATCCATGGTGTGCTGGCACATAATGTATGTTACACACGGATTAACTGGTTGGTAATTGCTGTTTATTCCAGACTTCTTCTTCCGAATCAAACAAAAACAAAGGTAGAAGCACATCTGCCTACCAAATTACTGCTAGCTATAGGTTCATCATGCAGAATGTCAGTGTTGGATACTCATGAGTCAGGTGACAGGTGTACAAAGATCTGGAGATACAGCCCATTATCTTCCTCTTTCATATCTTAAAGCGGAGTTCCACCCAAAAGTGGAACTTCCGCTTAATCCACTCCTTGCCCCCTTACATGTCACATTTGGCATGTCATTTTTTTTGGGGGGGGGGAGTGGGGGCTTCAGGAAGAGTGGGACATCCTGTCCCACTTCCTCCTTCCGCCCAGGGGCCGCTAAGGCAATACGGCATATCGCCTTTTGGCGGCCCCTCCCTGTAGGCGATCACCTGGGACACGTGACAGGTCCCAGGCGATCGTCTGTCCAATCAGATAGAGCAGCGCCACTCGCGCATGCAAAGTGAGTGCCCGGCCGTGAAGCCGAAAGCTGTCACGGCCGGGTGCCCACAGTAACAATGAGGACCCGTGGAGCAAGTGAGTGCATGTTTATTAAAAGTTAGCAGCTACACTTTTTGTAGCTGCTGACTTTTAATAAACATTAAAAATGCCTGGCACCCCCCTTTAAATTTCACAAAATATTTTAAATCGTATCTGTTATTGCACAATGATATACTCATATATATATATATATATATATATATATATATATACACACACACACACACACACTACTCAAAAAAAATAAAGAAACACTTTGAAAACATATGAGATCTCAACGAGCAAAAATCTCATGCTGGATATCTAAACTGATATGGACTGAGCAATGTGTTAGGAATGAAAGGATGGCACATCTTTTGATGGAAATGAAAATTATCCACCTACAGAGAGGGCTAAATTCAAAGACACCCCCCGAAAATCAAATCAAAGTGAAAAAAAATTATGCAGCAAGCTAGTCCATTTTGCTGAAATTTCATTGCAACAACTCAAAATGGTCCTCACTAGTTTGTATGGCCCCCAAGTGCTTGTATGCATGCCTGACAACATCAGGGCATGCTCCTAATGAGATGACGGATGGTATCCTGGGGCATTTCCTCCCAGATCTGGACCAGAGCATCACTGAGCTCCTGAACAGACTGAGGTGCAACCTGGCGGCACCGGATGGACCGAAAAATATAATGTCCCAGAGGTGTTCTTTTGGATTTATGTCAGGTGAGCGTGGGGGCCATTCAATGGTATCAATTTCTTCATCCTCCAGGAACTGGCTGCATGCTCTCGTCACATGAGGCCGGGCATTGCCATGCACCAGGAGGAACCCAGGACCCACTGCACCAGCGTAGGGTCTGACAATGGGTCCAAGGATTTCATCCCAATACCTAATGGCAGTCAGAGTGCCATTGTGTAGCCTCCCCAGACCATCACTGACCCACCTCCAAACCTGTCATGCTGAACGATGTTACAGGCAGCATAAAGTTCTCTGTGGCTTCTCCAGACCCTTTCACGTCTGTCACATATGCTCAGGGTGAACCTGCTCTCATCTGTGAAAAACATGGGGCACAAGTGGCGGACCTGCCAATTCTGGTGTTCAAAGGAAAATGCCAATCGAGCTTCACAGTGTCCAGCAGTGAGCACAGAGCACTAGAGGACGTTGGGCCCTCAGGCCACCCCCATGAAGTCTGTTTCTGATTGTTTGGTCAGAGACATTCACACCAGTGGCCTGCTGGAGGTCATTTTGTAGGGCTCTGGTAGTGTTCATCCTGTTCCTCCTTGCACAAAGGAGCAGATACCGGTCCTGCTGATGGGTTAAGGACCTTCTACGGCTCTCTCCAGCTCTCCTAGAGTAACTGCCTGTCTCCTGGAATCTCCTCCATGCTCTTGAGACTGTGCTGGGAGACACGGCAAACCTTCTGGCAATGACACGTATTGATGTGCCATCCTGGAGGAGTTGGACTGCCTGTGCAACCTTTATAGGGTCCAAGTATCGCCTTGTGCTACCAGTAGTGACACTGATCCTAGCCAAATGCAAAACTAGGGAAAAACAGTCAGAAAAGATGAGTAGGGAAAAAAATGTCAGACACCTCCACCTGAAAAACCATTCCTGTTTTGGAGGTCGTCTCATTATTGCCCATCTGGTGCACCTGTTGTTAATTTCAATTAACAGCAAAGCAGCTGAAACTGACTAACAACCCCCTCTGTATACACCCCTCCCCCTCTGATACTTAACTGACCAGATCAATATCCCAAGAGTTCTGATTCAAAAGTGTTCCTTGAATGAGCAGTGTATATATAAATATTTTTATTTTTTAATAAAAAGAAATAGACCTGTTCATATTAGTACCATGGACAGTGCAAATGACATAGGCCATCAGGTGCAGGCCAGTATAAATTGTAAATAATTTTGTGTTTTAAACTTGTTAAAGTTTGTCTATGTATCACGTGGGCATGCTGAAACCCTTGCCACTAGGGTTGCCACCTCATCCCTTTAAAACAGAACACATATTAATTACACAGGTTCTGGGGCTAATTGAATGCAGATAAGGCAACAAGTGAGTTTAATTACCGCATTAATCAGCCACAGAACCTGTGTAATTAATATGTGTTCTGTTTTAAAGGGATGAGGTGGCAACCCTACTTGCCACACAATGGTCTCACAGTGGTTTAAACTCAAAATTTGTATGCAAACATTATTTGTACTAACATAATGTAATTCCCAGGCTGTATACAAGAAAGTAGGCAAAGTATAAGGCCCTGTGAACATCTGCGTTTTACATGTGCTTTAGATGCCATGCATTAAATAAAATCATGCTTGCTTAATCTTTAATGCGTTTTCATCAAACTGTACGTTATATAGAGTTGAATGGTAGCACACATATAGGGAATGTAAAACACACTTAAAGTGCACTGCACAGATGTGATTAGACTGTTAAGAGGGGTAATCGCATATCCAAAGTCTTCAGCTTCTATGTTTATATCAAGTCCACTAGTGACCAAGTGAGAACAGATATCTATGCAAATCCCACCTGGCTGGATAGGCAAGGTAAAAAATTCTACCAAAGTTACTTTCATTGGGTACTATACAGTGTAATCTCAGCTAATTTACTATCACTTCGTATCCATGGGAATGAAGTTAGCCTCAACCATGCTTCTGTGAAACTTAAGCCTCATACACACCATCGGATTTGCATCGGACAAATACATGGAATTTTGTCCGAAGGGTGTTGGCCGTGAATTTGTTTTGCATACAAACGACAAAACTTTGTCAGCCAACATACACAAAACTACGTGGTTTTTCAGCTTTATGGCACCACTCTTAGAGCAACTACTGCTAATGTTATCTTATGGTTAGCATTGGTTTGGAGCATGCGTGTTTGTACTTTGGATTTTTTTTTTTTAAGGACTTGTGTACACACAATCGGATAATCCGACGGCACACAGCGCAACTCTGATCAGAAGGAGGACTCTGTGATTGGCCCTCCTGATCACAAGACGGCTGTGTCCAATCACAGCCGTCATGTGACGTAAATAGAGAGCCGGTTGCTAGGCGATCGGCTCTCCTCCCCTCATACGGAAGTTATCAGTGAGGAGAAAAGAGCGGATCTCTGCAGCCAGCTGGTGATCAGTGAGTATGACCTGTTTTTTACAGCTTTTTACACACTGATCACCCCACACAGTGTAAACACACACGTCACCAAAGTAGTGTCACCACACACATGTCCCCACACAGTAAAAACACCTCTCCTCACATATGTCCCAGGAAAATCATATGTCCCAATGATTATCTGCATTCATATGTCCGTGATCATCTGCGCACATCTGTACATGATCATCTGCATACATATGTCCGTGATCACATGTAGCAGAATACATTTTGCCTTAATTTATGACAAAATTTGATTTTATTGGATTTCTTTTAAAATAGAAAGTAGAAAATATTGGGGGTTTTTTTCTTCAAAATGTACGCTCTTTTTTTCACTTATGACGCAAAAAATAAAAACCGGAGTCATGAATAAATACCACCAAAAGAAAGCTCTATTTGTGTGAACAAAATTATAAAAATTTCATTTGGGTATAGTGTAGCATGACCGCACAATTGTCATTGAAAGTACAAGAATGCTGAAAATTGGCTTGGGGAGGAAGGGGGTGAAAGTGCCTGGTATTGAAGTGGTTAAACAGCCATTTTAAAGCAAAAAGAAGTACAATTGGAAGCTTGACTAAACAATGGGTATAGGGGGTGAAACACTCAAATCCTGTCCTCATGGTTTCTCAGTATTTTCCATTGTTGTTAGTGCAGGAAAGAGAGAAATAAATGAATTAAAATGACATATAGTGGTCTTAAAAATACCTACTACTGCATATACAGTAGAATGATATTGGCTAAACATTGTTTAGAACAAAAAGGCAGCTAATGCTATAGCTGTCCTTTAACTACTTGCCGCCCGCCAATGACATATTGACGTTGGCAAAGTGGTTGTAGAATCCTGACTGGACGTCATATGACGTCCTCAGGAATCTGAGCCGCTGTGCGCCCCCGGGGGCGCGCATCGTGGCGATCGTTGTTGCAGGGTGTCAGTCTGACACCCCGCAACACCGATCAAGGTAAAGAGTCTTGCACGGAGACTCTTTACCACGTGATCAGCCGTGTCCAATCACGGCTGATCACGATGTAAATAGGAAAAGCCGGTAATCGGCTTTTCCTCACTTGCGTCTGTCAGACGCGAGTAGAGGAGAGCCGATCGGCTGCTCCTGTGACAGGGGGGGGTTTGTGCTGATCGATCATCAGCACAGCCCCCCCCCCCCCCCGAGGATGCCCACTGGACCACCAGGGATGCCCACTGGACCACCAGGGATGGGCAAATGGACCAGAAGAGAGAAAAAAAAAAGGTTGCCACCCTAGACCACCAGGGATGAGGAGGACACACAAAATGGATGCCAATCAGTGCCGCAATGGATGCCAATCAGTGCCCACAATGGGCATCACTGATTGGCAGGCATTGTTTGGCACTGATTGGCATCCATTAGTACAACACATACAATAGTGCCAATCTATGCCCATCCATGCCACCGAATAGTGCCCATCTATGCCGCCTATCAGTGCCCATCCATGCCGCCTATCAGTGCCCATCCGTGCCGCCTATCCGTACCCAGCCATGCCGCCTATCCGTGCCCAGCCATGCCGCCTATCTGTGCCCATCTGTGCCACCTATCCGTGCCGCCTATCCAAGCCCATCCATGCCGCCTATCAGTGCCCATCCGTGCCGCCCATCAGTGCCGCATATTAGTGCCCATCAATGCCACTACATCATTGCCACCTCATCGGTGCCCATCAGTGCCGCCTTATCAGTGCCCGTCAGTGCAGTACCATCAGTGAAGGAGAAAACGTACTTATTTACAATGTTTTATAACAGAAACAAAAAAATACATTTTTTTTCTAAATTTTCGGTCATTTTAAAAAAAAAATTGCAGAAAATAAATATCCCAGAGGTGATCAAATACCACCAAAAGAAAGCTCTATTTGTGGGTACAAAATGATAAAAATTTAGTTTGGGTACAGTGTAGCATGACCGCGCAATTGTCATTTAAAGTGCAACAGCGCTGAAAGCTAAAAATTGGTCTGGGCGGGAAGGTGTATACGTGCCCTGTATGGAAGTGGTTAATGTAGCGGAGTTAAAAAGCCAGTTCACACTGTCCTGCCTGACCCTCTCCCAGTCACCCTGCCGGCTCCATTACCTAGCTTCTCCTCCTGCAATAACCACATACTGCCTACTGTACAGCTTTAATCGCTGCTTTGAGCCAACTACAGGAAAATTGATTGCTTGTTCCCTATCAGTTTATTCTTAAGCAATCTGCTGCCAAATTAAAACCTAACAAATTTTTGGCTGTGCATTGCATGTCCATCATTCATAGAAGAAATTTCCACTGCTGTTGTTATCCAGCTGGGAGCATTTCTGTGCAAATATCTTGTGGCTGCCAGGCCCAGACATTCCATCCACTAACCAGTGCTTGCCTCAACGTACAGAGCAAAAAGAAAGGCATGGTTCCACACTGGTCCAGCATGACAGACTTTAACTATTAAAACCCCACACTTCTACTAGCGCAAATTACCGGTATATGGATACGCTTTAAAGATTAATTATACCATTACATATGAAGTCTAGATTTGCACCTTAAAACATAATATACATTAACCACTTAACCCCCGGACCATATTGCTGGTCAAAGACCAGAGCACTTTTTGCGATTCGGCACTGCGTTGCTTTAACTGACAATTGCGCGGTCGTGCGACGTGGCTCCCAAACAAAATTGGAGTCCTTTTTTCCCCACAAATAGAGATTTCTTTTGGTGGTATTTAATCACCTCTGCGGTTTTTAGTTTTTGCGCTATAAACAAAAATAGAGTGACAATTTTGAAAAAAAATTATATTTTTTACTTTTTGCTAAAATAAATATCCCCAAAAATATATATAAAAAAAAAAATTTCCTCAGTTTAGGCCGATACGTATTCTTCTACATATTTTTCGCAAAAAAAAAATCGCAATTAACGTTTATTGATTGGTTTGCGCAAAAGTTATAGCGTTAACAAAATAGGGGTTAGTTTTATTGCATTTTTATTATTATTTTTTTTTACTAGTAATGGCGGCGATCAGCGTTTTTCTTTCAGTACTTCGACATTATGGAGGACACTTCAGACACTTTTGACACATTTTTGGGACCATTGGCATTTTTATAGCGATCAGTGCTATAAAAATGCATTGGATTACTATAAAAATGCCACTGGCAGGGAAGGGGTTAACACTAGTGGGCAGAGAAGGGGTTAAGTATGTTCCCCGGGTGTGTTCTAACTGTCGGGGGGGTGGTCTTTTACTAGGGGGAAATGACTGATCGCTGTTCATACATTGTATGAACAGACGGTCAGGCATTTCTCCCCTGACAGGACCGGTGCACTTACTTGTCCTATCCTGTGACACAGAAGCAGATGAGTGCCCGTTTAACACAGGGGCAACCCGACTGACAGCGCAACTTTGCAAGGCAACTTCAGCGCGACTTTGAGCAACTTACAACGCAACTTAAAGTTGCCTCCAGGACAGGCGACTTTGGCTGTGGCCAATCACAGAATAATCAGCTCTGTGGGAGGGAGGGGTTTGCCTGAGTAAACTATTTTCTTTTCCTGTAAAGTTGCTTCAGTTAAGACAGTGATTCGACTTTGGAGGCAACTTCCATTGAAATCAATGGGTACAAGTCGCCTTGAAGTAGTACAGGAACCTTTTCAGAAGTTGGAGCGACTTCAGTAGTGTACATTAAGACGGCTCTCATTCACTTCAACTGAATTTCTCATGTGGGGCGACTTGGGGCGACACAAGTCGGATCCCAAGTTGCGGTAGTGTGAACCGACATTGACAGTTTGTATGTTTATTTATTTTTTTGTGTTTTTTAATGTGTTCCTAAACTTCTTCTTTAAGTTGTAAAACATAGACAGACTGCAACCACCTCTTTAATCACATAAAAGCAAATCTCCCTACCCCAACAATACACATTTTCCTCCCCTGGAGGACTAAAACACACTTGCAGTTTTTCAGCCAGGTTTCAAAAAATCAAAAGTCAGCAGCTACAAAAAGTGTAGCTGATGACAATTAATATACGGTCATTCAACTCTCAAGGAATTCAGCGTCGCCCTCACCGATCTACAGGTCCCCGGCGCCTGAATGTTAACTGTGGAAAGTCAACTGTGACTTCTTATGGCTTCAAAATCAGCTTCCCACTGCGCATGCATGAGCCACACTGCACCCTGTGGATGGTCCCAGCCTAGTGGGACCTGTGACGTGTCCCAAAATATTGTGGCCAGGAAGGGGGGAGCACTTCGGAAGTGTGAGCAGTACCTGTCAAAACTACCCCCCCACCCCCCCCCCAAATAAAAAATATCTAGTATCTAGTCACTTGTATGAGATGTGGGAGTGTGTATGGCTTTGATGACTGCCCTGAGAGGATGATGTATGTTGCCAATTCCTGACCTCTCTTCGCAAGAATGTTGGTTGCCTGGCTGTCATGCTGATGCTTTGGCTTCAATGACACTCTAAGTTCAAAGAAGTATAGAATTAAAGTGGTTCTAAAGGCAGAAGTTTTTATTATCTTAATGCATTCTATGCGATACAAAAAACATCTGTGTGCAGCAGCCCCCCTCAGCCCCTCTAATTCCTCTTTTTATTTATGATTTTTTCCCATACAAAACATCTTTACTTTAAACAAGTTTTTCTTTTCATCTTCAGCGTAAATAAACATGCATAAGTAAGTAACTCATAGTACAGTGTAAACCAGAAAAACCCATCCCTACCCTGCCGCTCTAATTCCTGAGCCCCATCTCAACCCAGTGATTTTGCACAAGAGTCTCGTCTGTCTGGGACTCTCCCTCTTCATTGGCTGAGACAGCAGCGGGAGCCAAATAAAGTCAGTGAGCCGTGAGCCAATGAGGAGAAAGAGGGGGCGGGCCGAGCTGCAGCTCCGTGTCTGGATGGACAAACATAGCAGCGGCTGGGGTGCCCCCTTAGCAAGCTGCTTGCTGTGGGGGCACGCGGCAGGAGAAAGGGTCCAGAAGCACTGATGAGAAACCCAAGATGAGGAGGATCTGGGCTGCTATGTGCAAAACCACTGCACAGAGCAGAGTATAACATGTTTGTTATTTTTAACCAAAAAAAAACGTGACTTTGATATCACTTTAAAGTGGATGTAAACCCCCCCAAAAAAAATTGATGTCACAATGTAGAGAATACGAATTTCTATCATCTGTGCCCAGTCTTGCCACACAGAGTTAATACATCGCTGAGCAATCCTCTTTTTATTGTTCAGTGAAATAAAACAGACTTTCAGATAAAGACTAAAGTCCTTGCTTGAGTGACAGGTTATTTACATATTTTGTGCACTAGCTTGCAGACATGCACAGCTTCTTGTCTATGTATATTCTGATGGCTGTTTACACTGAACTGTGGATCACCCCATATTTTGAAAACATTTAATAAAAACACAGGAAAGACAGCCAATCCTGGGAGAGCTGGACAGGAGAGGAGAGGATGAGAGGGGAGGGGGATGTGAAATGTGCCCTTTACAGAAGCTGTGCATGTCTGCAAGCTAGTGCACGAGATATGTAAATAACCTGTCACTCAAGCAAGGACTTTGGTCTTTATCTGGAAGGTTTCTATCCACTTTAAGGTGTTCTGACATTCAACTGGCTGAAAACTGGCTGAAAGCCAGAATTCAGAGAGTCGTGGTTAATGATTCTTACTCTGAATGGTCCAAGGTTATCAGTGGTGTACCCCAAGGTTCAGTGCTGGGACCCTTACTTTTCAATATATTTATAAATGATATTGGGTCTGAGATCAAAAGTAACATTTCTGTCTTTGCAGATGACACCAAGCTATGCAGTGGAATAACGTCCTTACAGGATGTCTCCAATTTACAAGCCGACCTCAATGCTCTGTCTGATTGGGCGACTCAGTGGCAGATGAGGTTTAATGTAGATAAATGTAAAGTTATGCACTTGGGTGCTAAGAATATGCATGCATCATACATACTAGGGGGAGTACAACTGGGGGGGTCTGTAGTGGAGAAGGATCTGGGGGTTTTAGTTGATCATAAGCTCAATAATGGCATGCAATGCCAAGCTGCGGTTTCCAAAGCGAGCAAAGTCCTTTCTTGTATTATGAGAGGTATGGACTCCAGAGACAGAGATATCATTTTGCCCCTGTACAAATCATTAATAAGGCCTCATCTGGAATATGCAGTTCAGTTTTGGGCCCCAGTTCTCAAAAAGGATATAGGAGAACTGAAGAAAGTGCAGAGAAGGGCAACCAAACTGATAAGAGGCATTGAGGAGCTCAGCTATGAGGAAAGATTAGAAGAACTAAATTGATTCACTCTTGAGAAGAGGAGAATAAGGGGGGATATGATCAACATGTACAAATATATAAGGGGTCCATACAGTGAACTTGGTGTTGAGTTATTCACTTTACGGTCATCACTGAGGACAAGGGGGCACTCTTTACGTCTAGAGGAAAAGAGATTTCACCTCCAAATACGGAAAGGTTTTTTCACAGTAAGAGCTGTGAAAATGTGGAACAGACTCCCTCCAGAGGTGGTTCTGGCCAGCTCAGTAGATTGCTTTAAGAAAGGTCTGGATTCTTTCCTAAATGTACAGAATATAACTGAGTACTAAGATTTGTAGGTATAGTTGATCCAGGGTAAATCCGATTGCCTCTCGGGGGATCAGGAAGGAATTTTTTCCCCTGCTGTAGCAAATTGGATCATGCTCCGCTGGGGTTTTTTGCCTTCCTCTGGATCAACTGTGGGTATGGAGTTGGGTGTATAGGATTTTACTGTGTTTTTTTATTTTGTTTTTTGTGGTTGAACTGGATGGACTTGTGTCTTTTTTCAACCTGACTAACTATGTAACTATGTAACTGAGGCTCATTTTAATGATGCATTTTCTGGGCCTGTGACTCAAAGTATTAAAGCCAGACACAGCCAGGCAACTAGTATTTTCAGTAAGAATTCAGTAATGGCAGCCCCTGTTTGTCTCTCATAATAGGTGTACCTTAAAGGGGTTGTAAAGGTAAAAAAAAATCCTAAATAGCTTCCTTTACCTTAGTGCAGTCCTCCTTCACTTACCTCATCCTTCGATTTTGCTTTTAAATGTCCTTATTTCTTATGAGAAATCCTCACTTCCTGTTCTTCTGTCTGTAATTACACGCAGTAATGCAAGGGGGCCTCTTGAGGGGGGAGGGGGCGAGCAGGAGTGTCAGGACACCCACTAACACACAGCTTCTTTCTCCATCTGCAAAGTAAAGAGTGTCCTGACACTCCTGCTCGCCCCCCTCAAGAGGCTTTCTCCACACCAGGAAGAAAGCCTTGCATTACTGTGTGGAGTTACAGACAGAAGAACAGGAAGTGAGGATTTCTCAGAAGAAATAAGGACATTTAAAAGCAAAATGGAAGGATGAGGTAAGTGAAGGAGGACTGCACTAAGGTAAAGAAAGCTATTTAGGAATTGTATTTTTACCTTTACAACCCCTTTAACTGAGGCTATTGTGCAGGCTATGGAAATAAGTCACTGGTGCCATGGTGGCATAGTTATACTTAGGAAAAAAAAAATTGATTTGATTTGAATCTAAAAATCTGATACGGCAGTGGATTGCTCCTACCTGTGTGATTTCTGTCAGAGGAATTTCACATGGGCATAGTAACTCCTTAGGTGGGGGTTCCACAAGTACAGGAGGGTGTTCTGGCTTTGATGTCTCTTTCTTGGTATCCTCTGGAGGCTTAAAACAGATGTTCTCCTTGTCGCTGTCATCCTTCTGTGGAAGTCTTGCATCTGGATTAGAAGCAGGCTTGTTTGTCATAGCTGAAGATCTGGAGCGGATGGGCCTTCCTCGTTGTACTGTTTCCCAGCCTTCCCCATCAATCCGATCTGTAAAATCCATTTTAAAACAAAACAAAAGCATTTTTAATATATCCAACATCTAAACAGCAATGCACAGCTTTTAAATGTTCTCCTCCAGAGAGAAATGAATGTGTGCGACTTTAACAAATACGATTCGATTTTTTACATTTTATTTAAAGGAGCAAAGACCACCTAGAACCAATGTTTTAGTTATAAACCAATGGTGGGCTGAGCAACTTCATGGGGTTGATTTACTAAAGCTGGAGAGTGCAAAATCTGGTGCAGTTCTGCAGGGAAACCAATCAGCTTTCAGGTTTTATTGCAAAAGCTTAATTGAACAAGCTGAAGAAAGAAGCTGATTGGCTACCATACAGAGCTGCACCAGATTTGCACTTTCCAATTTTAGTAAATCAACCCCCTTATATTTCTACAGGACATCAGAGAAAAACTCTTTGCCAGAGGTCTCTGTTGTGCCATAGCTGCCAATATTATAAAGCCAAACAGGGTACAGTAAAACCTTGGTTTGAGAGTAACTTGGTTTAAGAGCGTGCTGCAAGACAAGCAACATTTTTAAATACATTTTTACTTGATATGCAAGCGATGTCTTGATATACAAGTATCGTCATGTCACAACTGAGTATAAAAGAGAAGAGAGGAGCCTCTAAGGCCCCGTACACACGACCAAACATGTCTGCTGAAACTGGTCCGCGGGCCAGTTTCAGCAGACATGTTCGGTCGTGTGTAGGCCCGAGCGTGCAGGATTCCAGCAAACATTTGCCCGCCGGGCCTTTTCCTATCGGGCAAATATTCCTGGACTTGTTTTAAAACAGTCCGCTGGAATCCTGCCCGCTCGGACATGTTCGGTCGTCTGTACAGACCTACCGTACATGTCCGAGCGCCCGCCATCCCTCGCATGCGTCGAATGACTTCGACGCATGCGTGGAAGCATTTAACTGGCAGGCCCACCCACGTCGCTGCGTCATTGTCGCGGCAACACCGCGGACACGCCCAGCGTATTGTTTACGCGCGGATTTCTGTACGATGGTTAGTACAGCCATCGTACAGAAATCCCCGGGCAGACATGTACGGTGAAAACGGTCCGGCGGACCGCTTTCATCGTACATGTTTGCCCTTGTGTACACGGCCTTAGTGTAGCAATATGGTTACATTTAATGAAGGTACAACATTTAGCAACTTATTTCTACACTTAGAGGCGCCTCTCTTCTCTTTTATACTCTGTAGCTTCTGCTGGATTTTGCTTCTAATCCCCTTGTGGAGACTTCCATTTTATGGTTACACAACCTATCACATTGCTATAATCTTTTTATATGGACTATAAACTGAAGGACTTATGAATAAATCATTGTGGAACGAATCATGTGAGTTTCCATTATTTCTTATGGGGAAATTTGCTTTGATCTACAAGTGCTTTGGATTACAAGCATGCTTCTGGAACGAATTATGCTCGAAATCCAAGGTTTTACTGTATTCAAATTTTTCTACCAGGCAAAATTAATTTACAACCTGGCTGTAAGTGTAAGAGCCCTTTAAAAAAAAGCAGAGATACAAATTGTGCTTTAGATTTTTCAAACTTTGTGTATCATTACTGTTTGGCCCAAGAAGAAAGGAATACACCCCAAAAACGTGTCCTGAAAGTTTAACTGTTATGCCGCGTACACACCATTGTTTTTCCTGACATTCAAAAAGCCGTCGTTTTTCACGACGTGATTCCTCTCCAGCCTGACTTGCATACCCATGTCCATGGAAAACAACTTCCGACCAAAGCGCGGTGACGTACAACACGTACAATGGAACTATAAAGGGGAAGTTCCTTTCAAATGGCACCACCCTTTGGGCTGCTTTTGGGCTGCATACTTTATTCTGAGCATGCATGTTTTTTTCCACTCGGAAAAGCATACACACGACCGTTTATCGCAACGAGAAAAAGACTGACGGGAAACACGACGAGAAAAAAGAGAGCTGGTTTCAATTTTTTTGCAGCCAGTTTTTTTTTCGTCGAGAAAACTACTAGGAAGCATACACACGACCTGTTTTCTCCACCAATATAAAAAATGGCAGTTTTCTCGTCGTGAAAACCAGTCGCATGTACAAGGCATAAGGCCTCGTACACGCAATCAGTTTTCCTGACAATTTTTGTCAGGAATTCCTCCCGTGTGTTTGCTTCATCACACTTTTTCTGTCAGTTTTCCTGCCAAGAAAAGATTTAGAGCAGGATCTCAATTTTCGTGACAGAAAAAATTTCTATTGCGAATTGCATTTGTCTGCATGCAATTACGACGCAAAAAAAACCCACGTGTTGTACGTCACCGCGTTCTTGACGCTCGGAATTTCAGCCAAGATTTGAGTGACTGTGGGCCAGATTCTCGTAGACTGGCTTAAAAATGCGGTGGCGTAACGTATCTCAATTACGTTACACCGCCGCAAGTTTTACGGGCAAGTGCTTGATTCACAAAGCACTTGCCTGTAAAGTTGCGGCGGCGTAGCGTAAATCCTCCGGCGCAAGCCCGCCTAATTCAAATGATCCGGGTAGGGGGCGTGGATCATTTAAATTAGGCGCGTTCCTGCGCCAAACGTACTGCGCATGCGCCGTCCCTAAAATTTCCCGACGTGCATTGCGTGAAATGACGTTGCAAGGACGTCATTGGTTTCGACGTGAACGTAAATGGCGTCCAGCGCCATTCACGGACGACTTACGCAAACGACGTAAATTTTTACATTTCGAATCGGGAACGACGGCCATACTTAACATTGGTTGCCCCTCATATAGCAGGGGCAACTTTACGCGTCGCAAATCTAACGTAAACGTCGTATCTTCACTGCGTCGACTGCGCGTACGTTCAGGAATTCGCGTATTTTGCTAATTTGCATACTCGATCGGGAAAACGACGGAGGCGACACCTAGCGGCGAAAAAAAAATTGCATTTAAGGTCCGACAGCGTAAGAGCCTTACGCTTGTCGGATCTAATGGTTATCTATGCGTAACTGATTCTAAGAATCAGTCGCATAGATACGACAACCCAGATTAGGACTTACGACGGCGCACATGGCGTTGCGCTGTCATAAGCCCTTTCAGAATCTGGGCCCGTGTGTATGCTGAAAAAATTGTTTTTTCTGTTGGAAAAACTGATCGTGTTTACAGGTCATTAGTGCAAATTAAAAAAAGTATCACAGATACTACTAGACTAAGATAAATGATAAATTAACAACACAAATAAATACGTTCAAATACATAAAAAGTACTCTTAAACTGGTACTTTAAAGTTACTAGCTGAGCAAAAACACATTAATTGTCTTTTGTTTGTATAAAGCCCATCTGTGGAAATAAGATGAATGCCTTTAAATCTCCATACATGATCTTGTAAAATGGTAATTCTCAGTCATCTATCCTCCTCTTCTCCAGAAACCATTGGCTGCTGGCAAAAAGACAAACTGACACAACCAGCTCCACACAGGGATCTCAGAATGTCTCATATATAAAACCAAAGCAGCAGACAGTAAGTAACATTATAACCTAGGGTTTGTGATCTCAAGTTTTATTCCCTAAGGACATTTTTTAAATACGCTTTCAATTTTATTTCTTAACATAGAAAAACAAAGACACAGAACTAGTGTTCCCATCTGGAGTCTGTCCACTCCACTTCCTTATCCTCACTGATAGATTTATTACGGAGAGAAAAATAAAAAGCTTTAGAGGGAGAGAGGGAGGTGTTTAGTAAGAGCTTCTCAACACCACTGCAAACAGTAACAGAGAGTATGACTGCTGTGTTTACAAAGTCTCCATTGACACACAAAGCCAATGGGAGCTCAATAGGTATCATGGAGTTATATTCTCTAACTGCAAAGACTGATTGAATAAAAAGAGCAACATAAAGAATGCTACATACAGAACGGGATCAGGAAAACATTACTTTGCACATCCTGTTTATATAAACAAAATCTGTCTTAATTTAGGTATAACGGAAATGCATGCCTTGGCAAAAAGCAGAATACACAAAAAATAGCCAAAAACACAAAATATTAATAATAAGAAAATGTACCTCTAACTTACTTTAAAAGGGAACTATGGGATTTTCTTTTTTGGTTAATCATACTTACCTAGGTGGATGCAGCATCAGTCCGATGCCGCATTTGTCCCCAACAGGCTCTAAAACTGAGTACCGAGCGATCAAACACCACCAAACGCTCGGTTTTTAGAGCTTCATGAGCAGAGAGCTGGCAACTGTCAGTCATCGGCTCTCTGCTCTGCCCCCCAGCGCTCACTGGAGCGCTGGGCTGTGGAGGGGGCAGGAGAGGCTGGTTCGGGCTGAGCCGGGTGCTGGTCCAGGCATGTGGATGGATCCCCACCTTATGGTCGCAATCATCCCTGAGCCTGAACCGGCTCTGTGACATCAGCCGACAGCAAGCTTCAGCCAGCTGTCTGCTGAAAAGGGGTCACAGAACAAATTGTACTCCTGTGATCCACATGAGAAGTACAGCCAAACAAGCTTTTGACACACTTTTGCAGCAGACACTTTTGACACATTTTTGGGACCATTGACATTTATACAGCGATTAGTGCTATAAAAATGCACTGATTACTGTATAAATGTAACTGTCAGGGAAAAGGTTAACACTAGGGGGAGATAAAGGGGTTAACTGTGTTCCCTCACTGTGTTCCAACTGTAGGGGGATGGGACTAACTAGGGGAAGAGAGAGATCGGTGTTCATACATGGGGTGAGCTGCGGCTCTGTGTTTGAATGCACACACAGAGCATCGGCTTGACTCGCGTGCCACATACCAGGCTGCTTGCTGTGGGGGCAATTGGCAGGAGGGAGAGGCCAGAAGCGCTGGCAGAGGACCCAAGAGTAGGATCTGTGCTGCTTTGTGCAAAACCACTGCACAGAGCAGGTACGTTTGATATGACTTTAAAACTTGTAATTCTACCCAGAAGTTCAGAAACCGTGATGAGTCAAGGAAAAAAGTTGGGAAATTCTGACATATAGTAGTCATAAACAAATGGCAGCCAATCTGTAACTGGCCTATGCAGCAAGGAGCACATGGAAGGGTGGCGCATTTTAAAAACCAACAAAGAAAAATTCCCAGCTCACTTACCAACCAGCCTGTAACAAATCAAACTGCTCTGTCTAAGGCCCCGTACTCAAGACCAAACATGTCTGCTGAAACTGGTCCGCGGACCAGTTTCAGCAGACATGTTTGGCCGTGTGTAGGCACGAGAGGACCATTTTCGGGCGGATCGGACAGGTTTCCACCGGACAACGGTTTCCTGGACTTGCTTTAAAACAGTCCGCTGGAAACCTGTCCCCCCGACATGTACGGTCGTCTGTACAGACCTACCGTACATGTCCGGCCGCCCACCATCCCTCGCATGCGTCGAATGACTTTGACGCATGCGTGGAAGCATTTAAAAGGCAGGCCCGCCCACGTCGCCTCGTCATTGTCGCGGCGACACCTTGTCATCGACGCGGCGACACCGCGGACACGCCCCGCGTATTGTTTACGCGCGGAGTTCTGTTCGATGGTGTGTACAGCCATCGAACAGAAGTCCCCAGGCAGACATGTCCGATGAAAACGGTCCGCGGACCGGTTTCATCGGACATGTCTGCTCGTGAGTACTTGGCCTTACAGTTCACATTAACACAAGGGGTGCTCCTTGCTGCAAAGGCCAGTTACAGTTCGGGGTAGTTGCCATTTGTTTGTACTATTGGTGAATTGGTGAGAGGACACTGTGCCATTGCTGGTTGTCCATTTATTTTACCTTTAAGGAGGGGGTGGGCTCCCTCCAGGCATACCTGCCCTCAATCTGTCCATTCATTTATAAGTGCTCCAACTTTGGAGGCTCTCAAAATGTACAGATTTAGGACTGCAGATATACTGAGGTGTCATGAAGTGGCCTCTGCTGCCTATGCACATATTTGCCAACCTCTGCAAACTAAACCCCTTGTTTTACGTAAACTGTTTTCCCCTGTACACACGGCCGGTTTTCCCGACAGGAAAACTGCCAGGAGAACTTTGGTTGGGAAAACCGGCCGTGTGTATGCTTCCTTGCAGTGTTTCCCATAGGAAAACTGCAGGAAAAAAAACGCTGCGATTCGCGGCAAGAAAAAAGAGAGCATATATGATTGATATAGGATACTAACGCCCTGGGTAACCTCTATCACCACTGAGCCAAGAAAAAAGTGAAATAAACTACAGCTGCTACTTAGTGAATGAATAATTAAAATGAAAAAAAACGTAACCTAAATAGGTGTAAGAAAATTGCAGCGCTAATTAATATAATAAATAAACAATAACATATAAACTCAATAACACCACGTGACAAGTGATATAAAGTCCATAAAAAATTGATGAACAAATCCGATGAGAAAATTCCTTATTCTGTGAACCTTCCACCTCACCACCGTGCTGTGATAACTCCCCTCTGAAAAACGCACTCACCAGATGGATTTGCCTTTCACTCTTGTGTTAGGCTAAATCACTTGTGTATGATCCCACTAATGGATAAACGAATCTCAGCTGGACCACCGTGATAATCCCTCAATAATGTACATGAAAACAGAGGAAGTGCTCCAATAGTGTAAAATTGTACCACCAGTTTAATTCAAAATCACAGCAACACTTCATTCATTAAACTCGCATGTAAAACAATAAAAGTCAGCTTCAAACAAATCACAGCAAACATCAGTGTTTAGTTGGCTCTGCAGTGCTAGGCGGTCACGGCGGACCTGAGGGGTGTGCTCAGTTGGTATAGGCTCACCACACTCCAGATTCCCGGCTCCCAATAACGGCAAGTTGTCTAAACAGCAGTGGCGTCTCTAGTCTAGTGAAGCTAGTAAAACTGTAGCCAAGTTCCTGACATGTTTCGCAGTAAATGCTTAGTCATGGGATTGGCTACTGAACTCCCACCCACTTCCTTTATAGATTCCCACTGCCTAACACATAATTGGTCATCCTGCGCATGCGCGCACATCATGTCCCCATGATCACAAAGCACAACAATCTACGGACCTTAGGAGAGGAAAGCTGCTTGAAGTGCACACACTTCATCACATCAGCCCCACATCCATCAAGGTGCCAACCCAATCTGCATATAAATAACACGGTAAAAGCAGTAGGTAACTAAAATTTATCAATTAAAATGATTTTGAGCGAGAACCCTAAATTAAAATAATATTACTAGTTGCAGACGGCATGATTCATATCAATCCCAGAAATACATGGTCACTCAATTGAGCGCATATAGATAATATTAAAATGAGAAAGCATTATATAAGGGCATGTTAACCAATACCAGGAGTAAAATTAGAATAAACAAATGAGACCATAGCACACCACCATAATCCCCTGACTGTCACAATCCAAGGGGTGATGCGATCAGTGCACTAATATAAACCAATTGTTAAATACAATAATGATATAAAACAAAGGATAAAATAATGAGTGAAAGTAACATTGAAGTTAAATTGACTCTCAATAAGTGGTAGTGTGCATCATAAAATGCCGATAAAATTACACTGGTACTATTTGTCCGCATAATGCACGCCCTCTCTCATAGAGACAATGTTGTCAATAAAATATGCAACAAATGCCCCATGATCCATCTAGAGAGGGCTTCCTAATCTACCCATTGACTCTATTACAATATGTGTATAATAATCCTATTATGACATATCTCACATATGTTAATAAAGAAACCCTAAATCAAGAAACAAGGTCCTATCAGTATTATGAAGAATACAGAAAAAATGATGGATGAACAGTACTATCCCAGCTCTCCAATCAGAATCTATCATTTAATAATTATTAATGAAGCAGTTAAGGTCTACTTCTATGTTTAACCCCCTGGGCGATAAACATTTCATCAAAAATATGCAACGGGTTTCCCTCTGAGAGGTCCCTTACCCTGTTATTACCTCTCCAAGATGGGTGGATAGTATCTATACCACAAAACTGTAAAACTGTCGGATCTTGATTATGTTTTTGTCTGAAATGAAGTGACACGCTATGATAGCGGAAACCTTTCTTAGGCCCCGTACACACGATAGAATCCATCCGCTGAAAAATCCCAGCAAATGGGTTTCAGCGGATAGATCCTATGGTGTGTACACTCCCTGGGATGGATTCCAGCAGATCGAATATTTGCTGACATGCCAAACAAATCCATCTGCTGGAATCCATCCCAACGGATGGATCCGCTGTTCTGTATAGACTCACCGGATCCATCCGTCCGAAGGGATCCCCCGCATGCGTCGTAATGATTCGACGCATGCGTGGAATTCCTCATATGAAAGCGTCGCGCACGTCGCCGCGTCATAATCGCGGCGATGGCGCGACACGTCATCGCCAGAGGATTTCGGCGCGGATTTCAATGCGATGGTGTGTACACTCCATCGCATTAAAATCTGCTGAAATCCTTGAGAGGATTTATCCGCGGAAACGGTCCGCTGGACCGTATCCGCGGATAAATCCTCCCGTGTGTATGGGGCCTTAATGTTAGCCAGGTGTTCAGCAATACGCACTCTTACAATCTTTTTGTTCTTCCTACATATAATAACCCACAAGGGCACCACATGAGATAAACAACATGGGAGGAGTTACAGGTGATAAACTTCTTGATGTCAAGTGATTCCCCATCCCTGTTGCAGACTGTAGTTTTGCCCCTATTGCTAGTTTTAAATGTTCTACAGCATATACATTTCCTGTAACTAAAGAAGCCTTTTAAATCAAATTGTTGCCGAGCCGGAGGATCCAACATTTTCTTAACTATTTGGTCTCCAAAGTTAGGGGCTTGTCTGTAAATGAACTTAGGGTGATTAGGAATAATGTTCCCCAAGTGTCTATCCCTGCATAATATATGCCAGTGTCTTTTATACATATCCTCTATGTCTTTGTACTGACAATGGAAATTGGATATAAATCCCATTTGATGTTGATTATTAGGGCCCTGGACTTCAGATTTCTTCTTAAGGCCTAATTCTCTTGGGATTTTTGCTACCTCCTGAATGATATTATTCAGAGATTCCTCAGTGTACCCCTTCTGCATAAATTTGTCCATTAGCATCTCTGCTTGTTGGTGATAATCAAAAATTTTAGTGCAGTTTCTTCGGACTCGTAACATCTGTCCCCTTGGTAATTTTTAATCCAAGATGGGTGATGGCCACTTCTGATAGACAAGTAGCTATTTCGGTCCGTCGGTTTGAAATACACTTTGGTGGTCAACTTATTCATCTCTTTTTTCTATCGTCACATACAGAAAATTGATGGCGTTGTCACGAATCAGATAATCCAATTTGATGTTAATATTATTCTGATTTAAGTCACTAAGAAAACCCTCGGCAGATTCTAGTGTGCCCTCCCAAATGAACAGTAGGTCATCTATGAATCTCCGATAGAATTTTAACTGCGGGCATTGTTTACTAAAAACAAACCTGTCCTCCCATTCTGCCATGAAGAGCGGGATGACCAATTATGTGTAAGGCCTCTTTCACACGGAGCGGACCGTTTTTGTGTCCGCTCCGTGTGTGTCCGTCGGCTCAGCGGGGATCCCCGCTGAGCTGTCGGCGGACAGGGCGGTCCCCGCACACAGTGCAGAGACCGCCCTGTCTCTCCTCCGCTCTCCCCTATGGGGAATCGGATGCAGACGGACCGTCTGTCCGTCTGCATCCGATCCGTTCCGCCGGACGGAAGAAAAATAGGGTTTTCTTCCGTCCGCAAAAGCGGATCCTGACGGACGCGGATGGTCGCGGACATTAGCGGATGCTCCATCCACTAACGAACGCGATCCCATAGGGATGTATTACAAGTCCGTAAACGGACTTGTAATAAACGGACGAACGGAGCGGACGTGTGAAAGGACCCTTAGGCAGTGGGAATCTATAAAGGAAGTGGGTGGGAGTTCAGTAGCCAATCCCATTTACTGCGAAACATGTCGGGAACATGGCTACAGTTTTACTAGCTTCACTGACTAGAGACGCTGCTGCTGTTTAGACAACTTGCCGTTATTGGGAGCCGGGAATCTGGAGTGTGGTGAGCCTATACCAACTGAGCACACACCTCAGGTCCGCCGTGACCGCCTAGCCCTGCAGAGCCAACTAAACACTGATGTTTGCTGTGATTTGTTTGAAGCTGACTTTTAATGTTTTGCATGTGAGTTTAATGAATGAAGTGTTGCTGTGGTTTTGAATTAAACTGGTGGTACAATTTTACACTATTTACTTCTTTTTTTTTTTCATGTACATTATTGAGGGATTATCACGGTGGTCCAGCTGAGACTCGTTTATCCATTAGTGGGATCATACACAAGTGATTTAGCCTAACACAAGAGTGAAAGGCAAATCCGTCTGGTGAGTGCGTTTTTCAGAGGGGAGTTATCACAGCACGGTGGTGAGGTGGAAGGTTCCCAGAATAAGGAATTTTCTCATTGAATTTGTTCATCAATTTTTTATGGACTTTATATCACTTGTCACGTGGTGTTATTGAGTTTATATGTTATTGTTTATTTATTATTATATTAATTAGCGCTGCAATTTTCTTACACCTATTTAGGTTATTTTTTTTTTCATAAAAAAGAGAGCATGTTCTCATTTTTTTTTTCTCTCATTCAAGTTTAAGTTTATTTTCAATAAAAGAAGAAAATACAATAAAATAAAAATAGCGGGAGATATATCAATGACATATATAAATATAAACATTAAAATACATTTTATATCAAATATTCCCTTTTTACTATCTCCCTTCTACATCCATCACGTCTATAGACGTCGTATCATTTAATATGAGAAAGGAGATATAAATAAGTATAAAGAATAAAATTATCTAAAATAATTTATATTTTAAAAGATTTCCTTATATGTCAAGGAATTCATAAACCTCTTAATACTATCCAAAATATTAAAGAACACAATGCATATACCAGATCAAATTTTTGAATCTACTAAAAGGATAGATTTCTAAAACACTACCACCTCTCCGACACCCCTAATGGGATCATTCTGTGTAGAAGTAGAGCAATCCCTTCAATCCAACCTCCCTCCAAAAATTTAAATTGGATCTGACTGGTATCTGAAGACAGATTCTTAAAATCTTCAACTAACTTAAATTCCCAAAAGAAAAGAGGGAATTCTATAATTATGTTTATATAAACATATCCTCCTAAAGTAAAACGCACCGAGGAAATAATAAACTCGGGATATCACCCCTATGGAAAAAAAGAAAAGAAAAGAAAAGAAAAAAAAAAGAAGTAAAAATAAGAAAAAAGAAGAATGAAAGAAAGAAAGAAAAGAAAGTGAAAGAAGGAAAATGTTCTCATTTTTTAACCCGCAGTTTTGCCGACAGGAAAGGAGCTAAGGAGCATACACACGGCCGGTTTTCCCGGCCAAAAGAAAACACGGCAGGGAAAAACTATCGTGTGCACTAGGCATTAGATAGAAGAAGATCCTGGACTGCCGCACTCCTTAAAACGATGTCTTTATTGTACAAATAAAATCCAAAAAACAACCAAAAATACAACCAAAGCAATGCAGTCAAAACGTGGTGGACAACAGGAAAAAGGTGGCTGACATGTTTCACATCATGTGATGCTTACTCTTACATCAGCTATGAGTAAGCATCACATGACGTGAAACATGTCAGCCACCTTTTTCCTGTTGTCCACTACGTTTTGACTGCATTGCTTTGGTTGTTTTTTGGATTTTATTTGTACAATAAAGACGTTTTAAGGAGTGTGGTAGTCCAGGATCTTCTTCTATCCAATGTACCTGTGCATAGCCAGCACCCTTTTGGTTTAGTGGGACGGAAGCAAAGTTAAGGGATCAACAGTTTTTAGAGCGGTATAGTCTCTCACCTCAATTACCTGTACTAGGCATTAGACAGGGTAATTCGGTTTGTTGTAGGCTGGTTGGTAAGTGAGCTGGGAATCCTTGTAGTTTTTTTACATATATTAGTCATCTTGTAGCGCTCTTTATTCCACTGGTGTTGTCAGTAAGTAATTCCTCCCTTTTATTTATCAATCTTTTTAATTATCCCAATAAACAAACTCTATAAAACATAAATTCCACATCTATTTTCTACCATCATGATTTTTGTAGAAAGCAGCTTTATATTTTTACCATTTTCATGAAGGGCTCTCTGCATAGGAACTGCTGAACATGGATGCACAATCTCAGTAGGTTGATTATTTGTAGAATTTCCGTGGCTGGCTTTGACCTTATCAGCCCAACTGACACCCGATGGAGTCAGACGCCCGGGTGTTATACTGATAGGAGGTCCCCTGGAAACACAGACACAGTCCTCCATGTTATTACAGTAGCATATGCTGCAAACAAAAGAGCTTATGCTATTATAGACATATTAGTAGAGATAAAGAGGTCTTATAATTTAAAAATATAAACACAAATATTGTCCAGAGTGCCCAGACCTCTGTATCCCTAAAACCATCCATTATTCAAGGAAAAAAGCTCAATGAATCCACAGCCACTGGAAAAGAGAAAGCAAACTTCCAGAAGCTCTAAGCATTTATAGTGCCAGGATACTGTATGCCTTCAACTTTTTCAACATAATAAAGAGAATAGGCCATGGCTTAGTCAAAGTGCAGACTTAAACCCCATTGAAAATCTGTGGAACGACTTGAAGACTACAGTCCATAAATGGTTATCATCAAATTTAACTGAACTTGATCAGTTCTGCAAAGTCTAGATGTGCAAAGTTAGTAGAGACATATCACAACAGACTAAAGGCTGTATCTAAAGCAAAAAAGTGGTCCAACAAAATTCTGACACAAGGGGGTGATTCTTTTGCCAACTCAGTGATCCTGTTTTTGATTTTTTTTTCTGACATGTTGGTGTTCTATCTTTCACTTGGATGTTATAAGTTGCACTGAGTAAATACAGCCGGATAAAACAAATCTGTGTGTCTTTATTTCAGGCTTCAAAGCAACAAAATGTGATTATATTAAAGGGGGGTGATTGTTTTCTATACCCACTGTATGTGGATGTAACAAGAAATGTAGACAAAGGGGTGACTGTGGATAAGGTATATCTGGACTTTGCTAAAGCATTTGAGACGCTTCTTCAGAGATGGCTAATATGTGAGTTGGAATGTATAGACTTTTATAATTTAGTAAGTAAATGGATAGAAAAATAGATACAAGACCACATTCAGAGAGATGTGTTTAAAGATACATAGTTTGAAAAGTTTAGGGTTGTTGGTGGTGTACCTCAAGGTTCAGTTTGAGGAGAAACTCACTGGATCCTGCTGACCTTCACATCACATCTGTATCCTGTAATGATGTGGAGGTCACCAGGAGGCGCCAGTGAGAACTACAGTTGACACAGTAGATCAGGGGTCCTCAAACTACGGCCCGCAGGCCACATGCGGCCCACAGAGCCCACCCAACCCTGACAGGCAATGCCGGTTACACAGCGATCCCGCTGTGTCAGGAGATCACAGCGTTAACAGTTCGGGCGCGCTGTGATAAATGTCCCGCCCTCCTTCTCCTAGAAGACTAGCTTGTCTGATAGAGCCAGTGTGCTGTCTGTCACACAAGCTGGTCTAGGAGGAGGAGGGCGGGACAGGTATCATAGCGCGCCAGAACTGTAACAGTGTGTGAGCATCGTGACAGAGCCAGACCATTACACAGCACAGCACAGTAAGGAGAAAGGCTGGGAGGTAGGGAGAGAGGGGGGGGGGGCTGGCTTGCGATGGTGAGGGGAGCTGATGATTTTGTGATGATGATGATGATGGTGGGGGGGGGGGGGTGGGCTGGCTTGCGATGGTGAGGGGAGCTGATGGTTTTGTAATGATGATGATGGGGGGGGGGGGGGGGTTGGCTTGCGATGGTGAGGGGAGCTGATGATTTTGTAATGATGATGATGATGGTGAGGGGGGCTGATGCTTTTGTAATGATGATGGTGGGGGGGGGGGCTGATGATAATGATGGTGAGGGGGGCTGATGGTGATGTAATTAATGATGGTGATGGTGGGGCTGATGATGTAATGATGATAATGATGGAGGGGGGGGGGGGGGGCCGATGATGATGATGATGATGTAATGATGATGGTGGGGGGGGGCTGATGATTTAATGATGATTGGGGGGCTTGCAATGATCTTAATCGGCTTGCAATAGTTAATGATTGTGAGGGAGGGTTGCAATGAGGGGCTTACAATGATGATGGCGAGGGGGGGGGCTTGCAATGAGGGAATGTTTTTTTTATAGTCCGGCCCTCTAACGGTCTGAGGGACAGTGAACCGGCCCCCTGTTTAAAAGGTTTGAGGACCCCTGCAGTAGATTGACACTGCTTGCTGTATCAGTTTCCCTGCAAACTTTGGGGTACTTTTTTTGAGGAGTGCAGTGGTGTTCGGAGGCAGAAGGAAAGTTAAACAGAAAGAATAACCTGTAAAAGAAAAGGCTCTATACTTAAAAGAGAAGTATTTTTTATATTTCCCCATCATACTTACCTAGGTGAATGCAGCCTCCGAGCGATGCTGCATCTGTCACTCGGCACCTCTGCACTGAGAACTGAGCGATCGAACATCGCCAATGGCTCGGTTCTCACAAATCCCAGGCGGAGAGCTGCTGCCTGTCAGTCATCAGCTCTCCGCTCTGCCCCCCCCCCCCATGCTCACTGGAGAGCTGAGCTGTGGAGGGGCGGGGAGCGGCAGTTTTAGGCTTTCAGCGGCTCACTGAGAGGCTGAGATGGGTGTCAGTCCAGGCACCTGGCGGATCCAGACTTTCTTGTTGTGATGACTCTGGGCCTGGACTGATCCGTAAACGTCAGCAGAGAGTGGACTTCAGACCGCTCTCTGCTGAAAAAAGGTCACAGGAGTGCAAAATGAATTGCACTCCCGTGACCAATAGGAAAAGCCCAGCCAAACAAGCTCAGGCTGGACTTCTCCTTTAACTTTGGGGTGTGAAGAATACCTGCTCCCCTGCCACTTGCTGTGGGCCAACCCACCAGCTTGCACATCAGTACATGCAGGCAAGATCAGGTATTCAACCCAAATGAAGGGTTGAAAACTTGCAGCAGGCCAGGAAACATTGTGGTGGCTCTTCAACACACAGGCCACCAGAAAAACATGTACAGAGTCTCTTCTTTTACAGTTATTTACCAGCTAGGAATAGCTTTGCTGGTAAACCTTAGCATTATAATTATAAATGATATAGAGTTTGGGAATGATCACTTTCTTGTATGTGTTTACAGATAACACTAAGCTCTGTAGTGGATTCAGCTTTCACAAGAGGACTGACCAGAATGCACAGGTTGAATGGACGACTATATGGTAAATAGGCCTAAATGGTGGTAAACATAACATTATGGACCTGGGAGTGTGATCACTTTCTATAGATATAAAATGATATACAAGGAACTCAGTGGAAAGTTACAAAAGTATACTGAAGGATAAGAGACCTGCAGGTATGGAAGGAGCAGCAAGTCTTTAGGCTCCGATCACTGGCAGCGATTCAAAATAGCGGCAAATCGCGGGATGGCTTTGTGATCCCTCTCCCTTCCAATGGCAGGCTAATCGTGGCACAATTTTGCCGTGATTGTCGTCCGACGAATCGCGGTAAAATACCACAAACAGAATCGTGGGGCGCCTGTCACCCAAAATTGCCACAATTTGCCACTATTTCAAATCCCAGGCAGAATCGCGGCAATTCCACTCTCCATTTGGATCGATCGGATGTAAACGGAGCCTTAATAACGGCAACCAAATGTTTCCAAATCCATAAAATATAAATGATTACTAGTATTTATAAGGAGTGACATTGAGAATTTGAACTAAGAAATTATCGATTGCCATTGTGGATCCAGAAGATTGTTTTTTCCAAGGTGGACTAAGTTCACATCTGATGGATTTTTTGCTTAGAGCGGAGTTCCACCCAAAAGTGGAACTTCCGCTTTAAGCACTCCTTGCCCCCTTATATGCCACATTTGGCATGTAATTAGTTTGGGGGAATGGGTGGGTGCCTAGTTTTGAGTGGGACTTCCTGTCCCAGGTAGGCTGCATTGTTGGGCACAGGTGAGGCTGCATTGTTGGGTGCAGGTGGGGTTGCATTGATGGGCACAGGTGAGGCTGCATTGATGGGCACAGGCAGGGCTGCATTGCTGGGCACAGGCAGGGCTGCATTGCTGGGCACAGGCTGGGCTGCATTGTTGGGACACAGGTAAGGCTGCATTGTTGGGCACAGGTGAGGCTGCATTGTTGGGCACAGGCGAGGCTGCATTGATGAGCAGTGAGGCTGCATTGATGGGTACAGGCGAGGCTGCATTGTTGGGCACAGGCGAGGCTGCATTGTTGGGACACAGGCAAGGCTGCATTGTTGGGCAGAGGTGAGGCTGCATTGATGAGCAGTGAGGCTGCATTGTTAGGCACAGGCAAGGCTGCACTGATGGGCACGGATAAAGAAGTTGTTATAATTTATTTTTGCAACCTAATTCTGCATAAAACATTTAAGTGTAATTTCAGGAGATGATTTATGAGGGCGTGTTTAGGGGCAGGGCAGGGGTTGGCTAGTAGCTCAGGACTTGAAATCTTGAGCCCTGTACTATATCACCAACTCCATCTCGGTTCAATTCGGATAAGCCAAGTCTTGCTGCCCTCTAAAGACTGGAGTAGTCTGATATTCTGAAACCACAAGAAAAAGACAGAAAGGGCGTACCGACCTAGTGCATTATCCTAAAACCACAATTTTATTATTAAAAACGGTAAGTATTAGACCTCTTTCACATTGAGGCGTGGAGCCGCGGTGACGGTATAGCCGCGCTATTTGTAGCGCCGCTATACCGTCGTATTTACCGCGATATTCGGGCGCTAGCGGTGAGGTTTTAACCCCCGCTAGCGGCCGAAAAAGGGTTAATACCGCCCGCGGGCGGTATTACCGCGGTTTCCCATTGATTTCAATGGGAAGGCGCGGTATAGGAGCGGTGAACACACCGCTCCTATACCGCAGTAAAGATGCGGCTAGCAGGACTTTTGGAGCGCTCCTGCTAGCGCACCGCTTCAGTGTGAAAGCCTTTGGGCTTTCACATTGAACACTACAGGGCATGATTTTTCATGCGGTATAGCAGCGCTATTTTTATCGCTGTACCGCATGAAAAACGCCTCAATGTGAAAGGGGCCTTACACTCACAAATTCACAATTAAGTTAAAGCTCTTCACATAGTACAGCATCAAAGTTCATCTCATTCTCAAACCTAATACAATACATGCATCAAACATACTCGGGTGTTATAGACTATTCATACTCATACCCAAAATTCAGAGCCCTCCTTGCACTAGAAGTTGAGCTCACTCTATCAGAGGATGGGCTGGGCAAAACGTGTCGTCCAGGAGACATTTTCTTCACTTCCCATGCTAAAGAGGTAGGCCTGCAAAATAAAACTTATGGGTTAAAATAAAATCTGCATTATTCAGGATATGCAAATAGTATCCCCACTAATGTACACACATACACCAATCACCCATAACCTATGACCACCCACCTAGTATTGAGTGGTCCCCTTTTTCCCGCCAAAACAGCCCTGACCTGTCAAGACATGGATGTCAGTAAACCTCTGAAGATGAAGCTATGCTGTGGTATCTGGCACCAAGTCCTCAATAGCAGATCCTTTAAGGCCCCATTCACACCTGAGTATAGCATTTTCAGGCAGAAAGTCGTGCGATTTTACCGTGATTTTTGCTGCGGTTTTGCCGCCATTTTGTACAGGTCAAAAGGTCACCAATGTAAAAAACAGAAAAATGCCCAAATCTGCCAAAAAAAGGTCCCAGAACTTGTTTGAGCTTGATGCGTTTTGGAGATTCTGGCTTCAGGCGTTTTGGAGTGGCGATGTGAACCATCTCCATAGAGAAGAATTGATTTTTTCCCCTCCAGCGTTTTGTAGCTTCAGGCTTCACGCTACCAAACGCTCAGGTGTGAATGGGGTCTATGTCCTGAAAGTTGTAAGGTAGGGCCTCCATGAATTGGACTTGTTTTTCCAGCACATCTGACAGATGCTTGATAGATTGAGATGTGGAGAATTTGGAGGCCAAGTCACCACCTCAAACTAATTTTGTTTCTTAACCCATTCTTGAACCATTTTTGCAGTGTTGCAGGGTGCATTATCCTGCTGAAAGAGGCCACAGTCATCAGGGAATACCGTTTGCATGAAGGGGTGTACTTGTTCAGCAACAATGTGTAGGTAGGTGGTTTGTGTCAAGTAATATCCACATGAATGGCAGGAGCCAAGATTTCATCACACTGGGGGTTATTTACTAAAGGCAAATCCACTTTGCACTACAAGTGCAAACTTTGGCCCAGATTCACAGAGAGTTGGGCGCACATTACGCCGCTGTAACGCAAACGCTGTACGCCACGCCGACGCATCGCAGAGAGGCAAGCATGGAATTCAGGAAGCCAGTGCTCCCAATGTTGCACCAGCGTGGCGTAGGTTTCGAAGGCGCAGGCCGGCGTAGGTGGAAGTGGGCGTGACCCATGCAAATGAGGCGTGACCCCATGCAAATGATGGGCCGAGCGCCAGACAAGTACATTTAACGAACTGCGCATGCACCGTGACGTGGAGGCATCCCCCTGCGCATGCTCACAACCACGTCAGAACAACTGCCAAAGATACGCTGGATCACTGCGTACGCCATGAACGTAACCTACACCCAGCCAGACACATGTCCTACGTAAAATACGCCGGCTTGTGTTCCCTGGTGCAGACCTTTGCATGTCTGCTGCTGGGTTGCACCTCCTTTATGGGAAGTAACTTTACGCCGGACGTACAACTTACGCGCACCTCGCGTAGCCTGCGTCGGGCGCGCGCAAGTTTAATGAATCGCTGTATTTCCCTCATTTGCATATTTGAATGACTAATCAATGGGAGCGGCACCATGCTCCCAGCCTAAATGTGCGCCCACTCTACGCCGGCGTAAGCAAGATACGTCGGCGGGGTGTAGCCTGGTTTTAGGCGCATCTCTGTTTGTGGGTCTTGCGCACAGATACGACGGCGCACATTTGCACTTACGTCGGCGTAACTTGTTATACGTCGGCGTAAGTGCTTTGTGAATCCGGGCCTATAAGTGCAAAGTACACTTGAAATTGCACTTGGAAGTGCAGTCGCTGTAAATCTAATGGTTAATCTGAAACAGGGGGAAGCTCTGCTGATTTTATCATCCAATCATGTGCAAGCTATATTGCCGTTTTTTATTCTCCTTGCATGTCCCCCTCGGATCTACAGCGACTGCACTTCCAGTTCAATTTCAAGTGAACTTTGCACTTGTTCAAAAATATTTTCGAGTGCATAGTGGATTTGCCTTTCGTAAATAACCCCCACTGTCTCAGCTGGCTTGCCTCGAGGTCCACAGAGATAGACCTCGAGGCAGAAATACAGATCAGAAATGAGGACTCCATTAGAAGACATTTGCCAGACAAAACTAAAGAAATATCCTTAAAGTGGAGGTTCACCCAAAAACTTAGGGGCAGATCCACAGTGAGAGTAGGCCGGCGTATCTACTGATACGCCGGCGTACTTTCAAATTTCCCGCGTTGTATCTTTAGTTTGAATCCTCAAACCAAGATACAACGGCATCTGGGTTTGATCCGACAGGCGTACGGCTTCGTACGCCTTCGGATCGTAGATGCTGGGTGGAGTTCGCGTCGTTTTCCGCGTCGGGTATGCAAATTAGCTATTTCCGACGATCCACGAACGTACGCGCGGCCGTCGCATTCTCTTACGTCGTCTCTAGTCGGCTTTTTCCGGCGTATAGTTAAAGCTGCTTTTTTGCGGCGTATAGTTAGATTTGCCATGTTAAGTATGGCCGTCGTTCCCGCGTCGAAATTTGAATTTTTTTCTTTTTTTTGCGTAAGTCGTCCGTGAATCGGGATGGACGTAAGTCACGTCTAAGTTTAAAAAATGATGTCCTTGCGACGTCATTTTGCGCAATGAACGGCGGGAAATTTTGAAACGGAGCATGCGCAGTTCATTCGGCCCGGGACGCGCTTCATTTAAATGAAACACGCCCCCTAATCGCCGATTTGAATTCCGCCGCCAGAAATACACTACGCTGCCGGCGCGAAATCTTTGAGGATTTGAAAGAACGCCAGGTAAGGTACGGCGGCGTAGCGTATCTCTGATACGCTGCGCGGGTGCAGATCTATGTGGATCTGCCCCTTAATTTTTAACCTCAGATTGATGCTCATTTAGTCTAGGGGAATCGGGTAGTTTTTTTTAAATCGAAGCAGTACTTACCGTTTTAGAGAGCGATCTTCTCCGCCGCTTCCGTGTATGGGCTGCGGGACTGGGCGTTCCTATTTGATTGACAGGCTTCCGAAAGGCTTCTGACGGTCGCATACATCGCGTCACGATTTTCCCAAAGTAGCCGAACGTCGGTGCGCAGGCGCCGTATAGAGCCGCACCGACGTTCGGCTTCTTTCGGCTACTCGTGACGCGATGTATGCGACCGTCGGAAGCCTGTCAATCAAATAGGAACGCCCAGTCCCGAAGACCATACCCGGAAGCGGCGGAGAAGATCGCTCTCTAAAACGGTAAGCACTGCTTAGATTTTAAAAAAACTACCCGATTCCCCTTCACAAAATGAGCCTCAATCTAATGTTAAAAATTGTTTTTCGGGTGAACTCCCGCTTTAATTGTATGTAATATAGGACAGGTAATGTAATACGTATATTATTAGTAGACACCTACACAGAGGGTCTCGGAATGTTTACCTGCTCTGAGCGTCTGTCTTCTCCAGCTTTTCTTGAAGTTGAATCCAGTCAATGAGAGCCTTGAAATCTCTCACATAGTTATCCAGCATCATTAGCACCTCCTGAACAAACAAAGAAATCATCAATAGGTAAAATTCACTGTACACAATTATTAGTCAAGTTGTATTTATAAGGATTACTTTTATTACTGAATGACTACAATGTTTGCCGTCAATCCGAAATGTTAATAAACCTCAAACCTGAATATTTAAGTAAAAATTAGGTTTTGATTTTCTTAGGGAAAATAGTGTTTTTTATTTATTTTTTAACCACTTCCCGTCGGCGCTATAGCTGAATGATGGCTACAGCGTGGACCTACTTTGCCGGGGGGGCGTTATACGAGTCAATGAGACTTATCTGAGCACAGAACGCACAGATCCAATCCCGACCCCTACCACATGATCAGCTGTCAGACAATGACAGCTGATCATGTGATGTAAACAGAGCTGGTAATCAGCTATTTTTTCTCCTCACGCTATCAGAAAAGAAAAAAGCCGGTCACCAGCGGCTATCAGAGTGACATCGGTCCCTATCCAGGAGAAAAGCCGCCGTCTCATTTGTGCCCTCCTGTGCCACCTGCAAGTGCCACCTACCAGTGCGCAACAGTGCCTACCAATGCCCACCAGTGCCACCTTTCAATGTCCACAGTGCCACCTATCAATGTCCATCGGTGTCACCTATCAATGCCACCTATCAGTGCCTCATCACCAGTGCTGCCTATCAGTGTTATCTACCAGTGCCACCTATTACTGCCCATCAGTGCCATCTATCATAGCTACCTATCAGTGACACTAGCAGTGCCCTTCAGTGACACCTATCAATGCCACTCATCAGGGCCCATCAGTGCCGCCTTATCTGTGCCTATCAGTGCCCATCAGTGCAGCTCATCAGTGCCCATTAGCGCCTATCAGTGCAGCCTCATCAGCGCATATCAATGAAGGAGAAAAATTACTTGTTTGCAAAATTTAATAACAAACTTTGGAAAAAAAAATCCCTTTTTTTGTTTGTTTAGGAAAAATAAAAACCCCATTAGTGATTAAATACCACCAAAAGAAAGCTCTATTTGTGTGAAAAAAATTATAAAAATTTCATTTGGGTACAGTGTTTTATAAACGCGCAATCGTCATTCAAAATGCGACAGCACTGAAAGCTGAAAATTGGTCTGGGCAGGACGGGGGTTTAAGTGGCCAGTAAGCAAGTGGTTAAATAACAAACATGTCATACTTACCTGCTCTGTGCAAGGGTTTTTCACAGAGAGGCCCCGATCCTCTGTTTCTGGGGTCCCACGTTGGCGCTCCTGGCTCCTCCCCTTCGGCGAATGCCCCCATAGAGAGCTGTTTTCCATGGGGGCACCCATGCGGGCGCGCTCTCGAGTCCTGCTGCTGTGTCCATTGACACAGACAGCAGGACTCGGCCCCGTCCCATTGGTCCCGCTGCTATAAATCTATCCAATGAGGACCCGAGACCGTGGCTGGAGCTGTTGGGCTTGTGCTCATCGCTGGAACAATCAGGTTCAGGTAAGAAAAAGGGGGGCTCTGGGGGCAGCTGCAGCACAGAAGGGTTTTCAACTTAATGCATAGAATGCATTAAAGGGGTTGTAAAGGTTCTTCTTTTATTTTCGAAATAGGTTCCTTTAAGCTAGTGCATTGTTGGTTCACTTACCTTTTCCTTCGATTTCCCTTCTAAATGTTTTTTTTCTTTGTTTGAATTTCTCACTTCCTGTTTCTCCTCAGTAAGCTTTCCTCCATCATCCGAGTGGTGGAAAGTCATTTAGAACAGCTTACTGAACACCTTACTGAGGAGGAACAGGAAGTGAGAAATTCAGACAAAGAAAACAAAGAAAAAAAACATTTAGAAGGGAAATTGTAGGAAAAGGTAAGTGAACCAACAATGCACTAGCTTAAAGTAACCTATTTAGATAATAAAAATTAACCTTTACAACCCTTTTAACCACTTAACCCCCGGAGCATATTGCTGGTCAAAGACCAGAGCACTTTTTGCGATTCGGCACTGCGTCACTTTAACTGACAATTGCGCAGTCGTGCGATGTGGCTCCCAAACAAAATTAGCGTCCTTTTTTGCCCACAAATAGAGCTTTCTTTTGGTGGTATTTGATCACCTCTGCGGTTTTTAGTTTTTGCGCTATAAACAAAAATAGTGCGACAATTTTTTACTTTTTACTATATAATAATTATCCCCCAAAAAATATATAAAAAAAACATTTTTTTCCCTCAGTTTAGGCCGATACGTATTCTTCTACATATTTTTCATTAAAAAAAATCTCAATAAGCGTTTATTGATTGGTTTGCGCACAAGTTATAGCGTTTACAAAATAGGGGATAGTTTTATGGCATTTTTATTAATATTTTTTTTTTACTAGTAATCAGCAATTTTTTTTCGGCACTGCGACATTATGGCGGACACTTCGGACACTTTTGACACATTTTTGGGACCATTGGCATTTTTATAGCGATCAGTGCTAAAAAAATACATTGATTACTATAAAAATGCCACTGGCAGGGAAGGGGTTAACACTAGGGGACGGGGAAGGGGTTGAGTATGTTCCCTGGATGTGTTCTAACTGTAGGGGGGGGTGGACTCACTAGGGGAAATGACTGATCGCTGTTCATACATTGTATGAACCTACGGTCCGGCATTTCTCCCCTCACAGGACCGGCAGGTGTGTTTTTCCAAACACACAGCTCCCGGTTCTCGCTCTGTATCGAGCGATCGCGGGTGCCCGAAGGTGATCGCGACCCCCGGGCACACGCGCGGGAGTCAGGAGCTTCGCCAGCCGATGTAGAGCTACGGGCTCTCGCGCAGGAGAGCCGACCTGCCGCAATAGAACTGCGGCGGCTGGTCGGCAACCAGTTAAGGTGAAAAACCCTGAGACTTTACAACTCCTTTAAGTGGATGTAAACCCACTCTCATCTTTTCTAAACTACTGCCATAGTGCTGATCTATAAGGATATAGATGCCTCCTGCATGTATCCTTACCTGTCAAATGTCTCCCCTCTGTCTGTTATGAGACCTGAAAAACTGCAGATTCTGTGGGTGGATCTGTTGTCTGGAGCTCGGTGGGTGGAGTCGTGATGTCAGTAGACTCCCTGCCCTCCTCTACACTCCCCTTGTCAACATGCATTTTTTTCTATGTATTCCTTACACTAAATTCTGCTATGATAACTAACATCCAGTCAAAATCCAGAAAAGTAACCACGTGACTTCAGAAAAGGAGTGGGGGTGGGAATTAAAAAATAATGCCCGTCTCCAGGCTAGTGCATGAGATATGTAAATAACCTGTCACTCACAGCAAGGGGGCGGAACACGGACTACGGTTTTTCTCTGTAAGTCAGTTTTATTTCACTGAACAATAAAAGAGGATTGCTCAGAGCTGGATTAACTCTGTGTGGCAAGACTGGGCACAGATGATCGGAAATCTTATACTCTACATTGTGACATCAAAAAAAAATAACAAAAAATTTACATCCACTTTAAACGAAAAAGGATTTTTTTCCCCATACTTGTTTATTATTCTCACTTTAAAAGATGAAAATAAACAAACAACTCAACATTTACAAATAAACATTTCTGACATTTCGTTCAATAGATTTTTATTTTTCCAATACAGATACGTACAGAATACAATTACAGTATGACAAAATAACAAACAAACCGTCAGTAACAAGGCCTCAATTGATTTCATAAAGCCCAACTGTGGGCTGATTAATGGAAGAATACGAGCTCACTAACAGGGGAAGGGGGGTTAGTGAAGTGAACTGAGGGGTCTATTGCTCAGGGGAGTCCTACCTGACCCGGCACCCCTAATGGGATCCTTCTGTGCCCCGGCTATGCCCCCCCCCCCAACCAGTCCCCTCCTATAAGATTACTAGCAAGGAAATAAGTCAATACAAATTTAACTACAGTGCGCCCCAAGCTCGTAATTTCAGATTCAATCAGGCCTATAGTGTTGCCGCATTGACTTCATAAAAAAAAAAAAAACAGACAGATAAAACATTGCCCTTAGATCATACAACTCTCTTGACAGAATGAGAGGGGGAAAGGGAAAGAGAAAGAGAGATGGTGAAAAAAGAAAAAGAGAGGAAAGGGAGTATGCGTCTAACTAGAGCTTAAGGATGCAGGTAGCACAGAGTGTACCCCAGTCGCCAGAGAAATACCACAGTGAGCCTCCCATGGTTCCCACACATCTTCAAATGTTTGGTTTGTGTTTGATAAGATAGTGGCCAACTTTTCCTGCGCCATAATCCACGAAAATCTTGCATTTTACCACTTCAATGGAAACCCTGGGCTGTTTCCAAGCCCTAGCGATGGTAATTTTTGCCCCAAGGAGCATAAAGCGGATCAGCTTCTGATTGGGCTTGGATATACAAGAAATCCGGGCATTAAGGAGGGCAACAGATGTGGACCTGGGGACCGAGCAATTAGTGACTAGAGATGAGGTTAAATATTTTCTTCCAGACTGGTCTAATTCTGGGACATTCCCACCAGACATGCACCATCGAACCCAGGAGTTAGAAGCCTCTAATGCAACTGGGATCTGATGATGGGTAGATGGCCGCAAGCCTGGCGGGAGTCATGTACCACCTCATGAGTACTTTTAAATTTGCTTCCATCGCGGAAGTATTCAAGATACCCCGAAATGAGTCGAAACAAGCCGCTTGCCATGTCTCCAGGTCCCATTCATGTTGGAGGTCAGCCTCCCATGCTATCATGTAGGGAGACTTCAAGTTTGAATGGAGCTCTTTATCTATCAAATATCTAGGGATTACCTTAACAGCGCAAACAGAATCCCTTTACGCAAACAATTATCCTCCCCTCTACCAAAAACTTACAGCAGACATGTATAACTGGGCCAAATATGACATTTCCTGGCTAGGCAGAACTAAGGCTAGGCACGCACCCGCGACCCACGGCTGGGCACTTAAAGAGGACGTACCTGTACATGCTTGTGCCCAGCCGTGCCATTCTGCTGTTCTCACTTGATCTGGGCCTTGTCGACCTGGCATAAACCCCACCTGGTCCTTGTGAATATATTTACCAATGAAAGAGGAGATGAGGACAGCTAGAATTTTAGTAAGAATTTGTAGGTCATTATTTATCAGGGATATGGGGTGATAATTACAGACTTAACATAACCGTAATGTATGCAGTTTTAAATTGTGTACCCGAGGGGGAGCCTTGAGTCTTGAGATTAAAAAAGTTTGTCATATGTAGGACTAGTGTATCTGCAAATGCCTTATAATAGGGGACCGACAGACCATCTGGGCCCAGGGCTGAACCTTTTCGGAGGCCCTTGATTACTGCCGCCACCTCCTCAACCGAAAAAGGTGATTCCAACTTGTCTCTATGATTTGTGTCTATGGATGGGATGTGTAGGTTGTCCAGGAAAGCGAAAATCGAGTCCTTGGAAAGCTGTGGAGCACTATACAGGTCGGAATAGAATGTTTAAAATGACTCCAGAATCTTTTTGGGGTTGGTCGTAGGTTCTTGTCCCGCTATGCGTATCTTGGGCAAGGAAGGAATCCCCATTCTAGGGGACAATTTAGCCGCTAACATTTGACCTATCTTCTCTTTTTGGGTGTAAAACATATTGTCACTCCAGCGGAGAGATCTCTCCGCTTTCGGTGTGAGAACTAAATTAAGTTCCAATCTCAGCTTGTCAATATTCTCCAGTAAAGCTAAGACGTTTTTTCTATTTTTTGTGCTGTGCCCTAAGGGTCCTGTATGACTTCTCCAATCGCACAATGTCCGCTTCGTGTTGTCTTTTAATTTGCTTGGAAATCTGAATAATTTTACCTCTGATAAAGGCTTTGGGGGCTGCCCATAGGGTCTCCGCGAAGATATCCTCAACATTGTTAATTAGAGAATTTTTACTTTGTAATAAAAATGTTTTACATTATAAATTTGACTGTCTATCAGTTGCTCATATGATGCCATCATAGTCCAATACAGCCTCCCTTTTCTTTACAATAACATTGATAATTGTGAAATATTCTTGAAGCGCGTTATTGATTTCTGTTGTTGTGGTTGGATTGGAGAGAATGGACTCATTTAGCCGCCAATGTCCACTTTTTGCCATACCGGCCATAGTGCGAATGGACATGATGACCATGGAGTGATCAGACAAGACCGACATTTCAATGACCAATTAAGCCACCCATATTTTCAATATCAGTCATAAGTCTATCATTCATGGATTCTGTCAGTTTCTTGATCTGTTGACGATCAACTTTTTGTGCAGCAGCAACCACAGCCTGCCAGACAATGTTCAGAGAGGTGTACGGTTTTCCTTCGCCGTAAATCTCCCATTTAAGAAGGGACCACAAGTTCTCAATAGGATGTAGGGCAGATGGGGAAAGAGGCCATGTCATTATTCTTTCATCTTTAAGGCCTTTACAGGTTAACAACACAGTGGAGTACTTCGAAGCATGTGATGGAGCATCGTCCTGCATAAATATCATGGTTTTCTTGAAAGATGAAGACTTTTTCCTGTAGCACTGCTTGAAGAAAAACCGGCAGTAGGTTTGGGAGTTGTTTTTAGTTTATCTTCAACCCAAAAAGGCAGAACTAGCTCATCTTTAATAATACCAGCCCATACCAGTACCCCACCTCCACCTTACCGGTGTCTGAGTAGAAGTGGAGTTCTGTGGCAGTTACTGATCTAGCCAAAGGCCCATTCATCTGGTCCGTCAAGAGTCACTCTGATCTCATCAGTCCTTAAAACCTTTGAAAGGTCTGTCTTCAGATATTTCTTGGCCCAGTCTTGACGTTTCAACTTATGTGTCTTGTTCATTGTTCTTTGCAGAACTGCTCAAGTTCAGTTAAATGTGATGGTGACTGTTTGTTGACTGCATCCTTCAAGTCATTACACAGATTTTCAGTGGGGTTTAAGTCTGGGCTCTGACTAAGCCATGCAGGGACATTCAGGTTTTTCTCCTTCAACCACTGTGTGGTAATTTTTGCTGTGTGTTTTGGGTCATTGCCATGTTGGAAGGTAAACCTTCTTCCCATTGACAATTTTCTGGCAGACGAGAACAGATTCTCCTCAAGAATTTGACAGTATTTTGCCCCATAAATTTTCCCTTTTAGTCTGACAAGTGCTTCAGTCCCTGCTGCAGAGAAACACCCCAATGATAAGATATTACCACCTCCATACTTTACTGTAGGAATGGTATTATTTGGATGGTGAGTTGTATTGGATTTTCGTCAGACATATCGTTTGATGTTGAGGCCAAATAATTCAATTTTAGTCTCACCTGATCAGAACACCTTTTTCCACATGGCCTCAGAATCTTCAAGGTGCGTTTTGGCAAAGCTCAGTGGTGACTGCATGTGGCCTTTCTTGAGGAGTGGCTTTTTTCTTGCAACCCTCTCATCCCATACAAGCCACATTTTGGGAGAATTTGTGATATTGTTGTCACATGTGCACAATGACCATTATTTGTCATAAATTCCTGCAACTGCTTCAGAGCTGCTGTAGACCTCTTGGTAGCCTCTCTGGCCAGGTTCCTCCTGGCTCTTTCATCCAGTTTGGAGCGACGTCCTGGTCCAGGGAGGGTCTGTGTTGTACCAAATACCTTCCCATTCTTAATAATAGACTTCACTGTGCGTCCAGGCATTGATAAAGCCTTTGAAACTATTTTGTATTAATCTCCTGACAAGTGCCTGTCCACAAATTTATCTCAGAGATCTTTTAACAGTGCCTTGCAATCCATAGCTGATTGTTTGCTTCAGTTGCACTACCCAGGAACTGAAATGCTCAAAGAAAGCTATTTTCATGCTGAGCTAATCAAAATTACCACAGCTGATCACAGTTGTTAGTCAAATGGCTTTTGCAAGTATTTTTTTAAGAGGGGGGTGATCCTTTTTCCAACTCAGTGATTCTGTTTTTGATTTTAGATTTTTTTATGACATGTTGGTGTTATATCTTTCACCTAGATTTTATAAGTACAGCTGGATAAAACAAAAACGGTGTCCATCTTTATTTCTAGCTGCAAAGCAACAACATTTAATTATTTTAAAAGGGGTGATTATTTTCTATACGCATTGTATAAGAAACCGTTAAGTGGTTTTACTCTCCAACATCTAGTTAAAGCTTAATAAAAAATAAAAAATAGATATTTTTTGGTGGACTGACCCTTTAACAGACAACATGTTAAATTCACTAAGGTATAACAACTATTATTTGCCATAACAACTGTTTTGGCTGCTATGGCAGGCTGAAAATAATAGTTACATGGCTAAAAATAAAAATTCTTATGGCAAAAACATATGCATTGCAGCTTATTAAATTGGGCCAATGCTGTGCTATATAAATAAGGGAAAGCACAGGAGTCTCAAGAAAAAAACTGTTTGTGGAAAACATGTCTGTGGTTTATACAAAAAAAAAAGTAAAGGCAGACTTCCAACTGAAAAAAAAGTTTTTTTTTTACATAGTAGGGAAAAAGAGGTAAATCTATTAGGCAGCAGATAAAGGTCAAAAATAGAAAAATACTGTTAAAATCTGTAGTTATGTATAATGCATTTTGTAACAAAATCATCCTTAGAGTTTGAATAAAGTGGATAATGCAGTGGTATGATAGTCTATCCGACATTACCAAGTACAGGGAGCCACAGAGTTGGATCTGAAGTATCCTTATGAACAGGAAGCTGTAGTGTAGATCAACCATGCCTGAAGACCATATCATTCAATGCAGAACTCCACTTAAAAGCAAAACAAAATCTGTGCTTTTTTTTTAATTATTTCTGGGGAGCGGGTACCGTTTTCTGGCAGGCACCCACACCCACTTCTGCAATTCTCACCTATGCAATAATTATTTAAGCTTGGCAAACCCCCCACTTACTCCCAACCTCCTGGGAAACCTCACACAACCCAGAAGGCTGCTGGACCAATTTGAAAGCGCTGCTCAATCTCATGCATGTACAGTGGGGAGTCAACTGTGAGACATCAGCCAATTCCAATATCCAAGATGGCGGCACTAGGTATCTGAAGCCTGGCAAAGATTCTCTCCAGTGAACACAGCATTAGACTCCTGGGATGGTGAGTGTCTGTTTTCTGGAAGTTAACATCTACAGTAGAACAAAAGTTCTTCTTTAAGACGGGCTACTAAAAACCCTAAACTTTGTTTTTTTGTTTTGAATAAAAGGGAGAAGTTAGAGGAAATCCCTCCAATAGAGGCACAGAGAACAATAAAAACAGATATCCTAACTCGTCCATGCTCTAAAACTAAAACAAATGTTTTGGCTGGAAAAACTGCCTTATAATGTTAAACTGCAGAAATGAATGAATAGAACTTGACATGACTTTTAACAACCTTTCTGTTAATGAAAGAACTGAAGCTGGCCATACACAGATCTAATTATGACCCATTTCTGCTGAATCTGACAAAATTCACTCAGTGCGTGGTACTGTCGGCACCGCCCGGCTCAACAAAAGCTGCAAAAATTGCAAAAATTGGAAAATTTTAGGCCGAAAAGCATCCCTATCCAATCAGATGCAGGAATTGTTCAGACATTCTGACAGCCGTAGGTGACGGGCTGTCACATTACAATAGCTGGCACACCATTGTCATTTTTACAGTAATCACTGCTATAAATATGCACCGATTATTGTGAAAATTACACTGGCAGTGAAGGGGTTAACCACTAGGTGTCGCTGAAGGGGTTAAGTGTAACCTAAGGATTGATTCTGTTAGGGGGCGTGGCCACGAGTGACACGTCACTGATCGCTGTTCCCGATGAGAGGGAACAGACGATCAGTGACCGTGTCACTAGGCAGAACTGGGAGAGGCATGTTTACACTTGCCTCTCCCATTCTGCAGCTCTGTGACCCGATCGCGGGACACCGACGCACGGTCACTTTGCCCAGCCGTGCCATTCTGCCGACGTAAATGTACAGCAGCCGGCCGCGAACCGGTTAAAGCGTTAGTAAACTTTTATATTTAAAGAAAACCCTTTCTCCCTGTAGGGTAAATGCATAATGTGCTAGTATGCATACCTTTAAACAAAGCTCTCCAGAAGTGCGCTATCACCACAAGGCTTCCATCGTCTCCAGGTCTTCACAAGCAAACAAATAGCAACCACCTTAACCAATAACTAGCCTTTTGCAAACACATGTGTAAGCTACAGTGGCCACGTCAAGGCACCCCAGTGTACTGCTGTCCTATAATTCGGAGTCTCCCAAATTGGAGCCAATTTACAGCAGATGGATACATATATGTTTGCAAATGTGTGTGACTAAACCCCTTGGCCCAGATTCTCAAAGGGCTTACGACGGCGCAACGCCATGTACGCCGTCGTAAGTCCTAATCTAGGCCGTCGTATTTATGCGACTGATTCTTAGAATCAGTTACGCATAGATATCCATTAGATCCGACAGGCGTAAGGCTCTTACGCTGTCGGATCTTGAATGCAATTTAGCAATTTAGCAAATTAGCAAAATACGCGAATTCCCGAACGTACGCGCGGTCGACGCAGTGAAGTTACGACGTTTACGTTAGATTTGCGCCGCGTAAAGTTGCCCCTGCTATATGAGGGGCAACCAATGTTAAGTATGGCCGTCGTTCCCGCGTCGAAATTTTTAAATTTACGTTGTTTGCGTAAGTCGTCCGTGAATGGGGCTGGACGCCATTTACGTTCACGTCGAAACCAATGACGTCCTTGCGACGTCATTTGGAGCAATGCACCCTGGGATATTTTTTGGACGGCGCATGCGCAGTATGTTCGGCGCGGGAACGCGCCTAATTTAAATGCTCTACGCCCCCTACCCGGCTAATTTAAATTAGGCGGGCTTGCGCCGGGTGATTTACGCTACGCCGCCGCAACTTTACAGGCAAGTTCTTTGTGAAGAAAGCACTTGCCTGTAAAACTTGCGGCGACGTAACGTAAATCAGATACGTTACGCCCGCACAGTTTTACACCCCATATACGAGAATCTGGGCCCTTGTTTTTAAAGTGAACTGTTACACAGGGTCAATTTGGTTTTGTTGCAGTCTAGCTGGTAAGTGATCTGGGAATTGTTGTTTTTGATGTCCATTGCCCTTCCATGTGCACCTTGCTGCAAAGGCTAGTTATAGGTTGGGGCGGTTGCCATTTGTTTTCATTATCTGAATGTCTCTTGGGGATCAGGAAGGAATATTTTTTTTTTTTTTGCTAGAGTAAATTGTATTTTGGTTTACTGGGGATTATTTTGCCTTCCTTTGGATCAACTGTGGGTATAGGATTGTGTATATAGAGGCTTTCCATTTGAATTTTTTTCTATGTTAGATTGAACTAAATGGATTTATGTCTTTTTTCAACTTGATTATGTTTGGCTAGTCTACTGTACTATATGAAAATTTAAATAATTAGCTTCTATTGAGCAGCAGCCTGATCTTATTCAATAATTACATTAACAAAACAAGGATACTGTTCATTTTTTGTGTTTTATTTGTCCATTTACTTTGATCTCTTTGCATATATGAAAAGAAGGGAGATGTCCTACTATACAATAACAATGTTAGTAGGACAGATTGCTCCTACACTGTGTGGCTCCACAAAGTTAAACAAGCAGCAGAACTAGGACAGATGATGTTTATTCTGCTACTACTGGCTATCGCTCTATTCATGAATCAGCAGAATATTTTGGAGTGCTATGCCACAGAAAATAATGGTCACTATGGAGCTCATCTCTTGGAAATAAATTAGTATTTCCAGTGTAAGCAAAATATTTTTCTTGGCATAAAATGAAATGATTGTTTGCAACACTGTGTATTATTATTTTCATCAATAAAGATAAATTGGTGTTCTTAACACTACTCTGTAGCCATTATTGGAAACTTTCAGCTCTATTTAGTCACTAAGAGCCAGATTCTGATAGAATTACGTTGCTCCACGGCAGCGTAACGTATGTGATTTACGTTACACCGCCGCAGGTTTACAGCGTAAGTGCCTGATTCACAAAGCTCTTACCTGTAAACTTGCAGCGGTGTAACGTAAATCCGCTCGGCGCAAGCACGCCTTATTCAAATGGGGCGGGCACCATTTAAATTAGGCGCGTTCCCACGCCGAACGTACTGCGCATGCTCCGTCGGGAAAATTACCCGACGTGCATTGCGTGAAATGACGTCGCACGGACGTCATTTGTTTAGACGTTAACGTAAATGGCGTCCAGCGCCATTCACGGACGACTTACGCAAACGACGTGGTTTTTTAAATTTCGACGCGGGAACGACGGACATACTTAACATGGCTTAGAACAACTAGGGCTCAGCCCTAATTTTACGCGGCGTAACTCGACGGAAACGACGCAAAGTTAGATCGACGGGCAGCGCGGACGTTCGGGAATCGCCGTAACTAGTCATTTGCATATTCTACGCCGACCGCAATGGCCTCGCCACCTAGCGGCCGGCCGAGAATTGCATCCTTAAGATCCGACAGTGTAATTCAATTACACCTGTCGGGTCTTAGGGCTAGCTATGCGTAACTGATTCTATGAATCAGCCGCATAGTTAGGACGGGCGGATCACAGAGATACGACGGCGTATTAGGAGATACGCCGTCGTATCTCTTTTGTGAATCTGGCCCTATGACACTGAGAAAGTTATATGAGGATACTAAAAACTGTGTATTGTGATGCAAATGACAGGTACTGTAATCTCGCTCCATTCTCCGTCGGACCAGCTTATACTTTATGTATCATGCTGGCAGATAATTTTGTGCTCCCATTCCCCACCCAGCTATCATCCAGGCATCCCCCCCATTACAGCGCTGCAATTAGCTCTCATTTGCAGTAGTATAGCCCCATCTCCTTGTACGTGAGTAATCATCCCCTCTGGCAGGTACCTGCTTGAAGGAAGGCTCAGTTCACCTTATCAAGTTGATCAGACTTCATGCCATGTGAGCTGTAATAAGAGCCATGTTTTCCGAACAAGGGAATATAAACAGGACAAGCAGCAGCGGGGGCTTCGTCTCCACTGATGCACATCTCTCTCCGGACATCTCACCCGCAGCTGGACAAAAGTGTCTCACAGGATACTCCCTCCCCCCCATACCGGATCACCAGAGCTGGATGCCCGGCTAAAGTTACCAATTAGTTTACCAATTGGCTGCAACGGATTCGATTGGTTTGTAATTAATTCTAGTCACTGGCGTGCACGGCAGGACTGTTGGCGCCATCTCTTTGTCCTGATGACACTCTATACCAGGACGCTAGGACCCCAGGGCCCAGCACATCAATACTGCTCTCTTGTTCACCTACAATGCTTCTAGCTGCAGATTAAAACTCCTGTGCTGAAGCAATGGAAATCATACTCACTACAGAATACACCAAGCGGGGACCTTTATGGAAGAAGCAGAGTAAGCTCTTTACCGATTGGTTTGTGAAGGTCAAACTGATGTATACAAAAAAATATATTTACATAAAAATGAAAGTCAGCTTTTAGGTAAAACACAAACTTCTAAGGAAATACCTCATGCACTTTTATAACATTTACTGGAGTTAATTGACCAAATTGGTGACATGTGTACAGACTATAATGGCACACAAATAATCTTCAAAGTAAAAATAGTTGCAGGAATAGAATAGCCAAGATACAACAGGGAACTAGGATACGTCATATAACAGGATTTACTAGAATGAACAATTTAAAAAAATAAAGATAAAATCTGATTATTTCTTTTTTTTTAAAGCACAGAGATAAGTGTCACTTTAACAATATGAAAAGTAATCTCACAGCTTCAGTTATATCTTATACCCATTTTTGGGGCAATGAATAATAAACAAGCTTCCATTTAGTCAAACAAAATATCATACAGATGAGTTACAACATTGCCATCTACAGTTAGATATAGGAAGTACACAAGAGAAATATTTGGAGAATGACAGTGAGTTAGCCACAGTATGTCCCAAACTTCATAAAACATGTATGACTCGTAAGATAAACGCATTTGCAGGATATAAAACGAGGTCTTTAACCACTTCTCTACTTTGGGTGTTTTTCAGATTTGGTGTTTACAAGACTAAAACATTTTTTTTTGCTAGAAAATTACTTAAAACCCACAAACATTATATATTTTTTTTTTCTAATACCCTAGCAGGGATCCTCAAACTACGGCCCTCCAGCTGTTGCAGAACTACACATCCCATGAGGCATTGTAAAAAACTGACATTCACAGACATGACTAGGCATGATGGGAATTGTAGTTCCTGAACAACTGGAGGGCCATAGTTTGAAGACCCATACCCTAGAGAATAAAATGGTGATCATTGCAATACTTTTTGTCACACCATATTTGCGCAGCGGTCCTACAAGCGCACTTTTTTTGGAAAAAATTCACTTTTTTGAATTAAAAAATAAGACAGCAATACATTTCGCCCAATTTTTTTTATATTTTGTGAAAGATAATGTTACGCCGAGTAAAATGATACCCAACATGTCACACTTACAAATTGCGCCCGCTTTTTTTTTCTTATTTATTTTATTATGTCAAAAAAAAGAAAAAAAAGAAAAGATCACTTTTATTCCTATTACAAGGAATGTAAACATCCCTTGTAATAGAAAAAAGTATGACAGGTCCTCTTAAATATGAGATCTGGGGTCAAAAAGACCTCAGATCTCATATTTAGACTAAAATGCAAAAAAAAAAAAAAAAAAAATTGAAACTGTCATTTTTTCAAATGACAAAAAAAAAAAAAAATTCTTTAAGACGCTGGGCGGGACTGACGTTTTGACGTCACTTCCGCCCAGCAGAGCTATGGGGACGGGTGGGGGCGATTTTTCCCTCACTCGCAACCCCACACAGCTGCCGAACAGACCCGCTCGCCTCCGCCGCTACCGACGGCTCCGATAAGCAGCGGTTTGCGCCGCCGATAAGCAGCGGATGGCGCCGCCGATAACGGCGATCTCGCGGCGAATCCGCCGCGGAGACCGCCGTTATCGTTAACAGAACCGCTCACACTAAAGATGGATACCTCGGTTGTGGCAGCAGCTGCTGCCGTTACCGAGATATCCATCTTTAAAGTTAGGCCGTATAAAGTCGTACAGCGGTTTGGAAATGGTTAAACAAAATACTGTATATCCTGCATGTATGATATTATTATTATTAAATAAACAAAATTTCTATAGTGCCAACACTAACAGCTCTTTTGAACTAATTCAAATGCAGTAAAACCTTGATTTGAGAGTAACTTGGTTTGAGAGCATTTTGCAAGGCAAGCAAAATATTTTAATAAATTTTGCCTTGATACACAAGTGATGTCTTGATATAAGAGTAGCGTCATGTCACAACTGAGTATAAAAAAGAAGAGAGGAGACTCTAAGGCCTTGTACACACGACCAGACATGTCCGATGAAAACGGTCCGCGGAAAACGTGCCGCTCTGCTGACGTATATCGTCGTTAGGCGGTCCTTAAAGCGGGAGTTCACCCAAAAATCAACTTTCTGCAGTTAGATCCAGCATACTGCTGACATCTGCAGTATGCTGGTCTTTTTTTTTTTGGTACTTATCGTTTTAGCAGTATTTCTTCTATGGCTCTTCTAGGCGTTCCCGAAGACAAGCAAGTTGCCTTTGATAGCGCGTCACGGCTTTCCGAAAATACACACGAGTGACACTCGGCAATTTACGGCGCCTGCGCAGTCAGCTCTACACGGCAGCGCAGGCGCCGTAAACAGCCAAGTGTCACCCCGGCTATTTTCGGAAGCCGTGACGTGCTATCGAAGGCCGTCAATCAACTTGCTTGCCTTTCGGGAACGCCCATTCCCCGCAGGATTCCCCGCTCGGAGCCATAGAAGAAATACTGCTAAAACGATAAGTACCAAAAAAAAAAAAAAGACCAGCATACTGCAGATGTCAGCAGTATGCTGGATCTAACTGCAGAAAGTTGATTTTTGGGTGAACTCCCGCTTTAAGTGGTTAATGAAGGTACCAACATTTAGCAACTTATTGCTACACTTAGAGGTGCCTCTCTTCTCTTTTATACCCTGTAAAAAAAATGCTTTGATATACAAGTGCTTTGGAATACAAGCATGTTTCTGGAACGAATTATGCTCGCAAACCAAGGTTTTACTGTATACAATTTAATGTGAGTCAAAGGCCTTCCTTTATTAAAGATCATCAGTTTCTATGACTTGTATCTATATAACATGTTGGTGGGTCTGTGCCTGCCCTCCTGTCCCTTTCAAAAACTTCATAAATAAAAATAAAAAGAAAAGATTTTCAGTTTCAATGTAAAAAATCCCACAGACACATACAAAGACACTAGCTGGTATCCGTATACATGGAGGGTACAGCTCATACATCATATGTCTTACCTTGCATTCAACAACACTTTGGTCTGATTCACATGTCACATATATTTCATCCACAGCTCTCCTGAGATTGTCAAAGAGGAATGCCCAGTATCGTGCCCGCAGGTCAACCTTCCGAGGGAGCCTTGTTTTGGTTGGGCTTTTGTCATGGATTTTGTCTGCTGTGGAACCAGCACTCAGTTTGCAATGAAGAGAGTTGTTCTGCAAAACAATATATAAAATGAGCCCACAATTCTAGAAACTAAATGTGTATTTTGGTGAAATCGTAAACTTTAGTTATCCTATATCTATACTAAGTTAATTCAGCCCCAACGAACAGCAGAACTTTATACATTGACACGATTGATTTGTTTATTTCAGGTATTTACAGTTGTGCTCATAAGTTTACATACCCTGGAGGAATTTCATTTCTTGGCCATTTTTCAGAGAATATGAATGATAACACAAAAACATTTCTTTCACCCATGGTTAGTGTTTGACTGAAGCCATTTATTATCAATCAGCTGTGTTTACTCTTTTTAAATCATAATGGCAACAGAAACAACCCAAATGACATTGATCAAAAGTTTACATACCCTTGTGATTTTGGTCTGATAACATTGCACAAAAGTTGACACAAAGGGGTTTGAATGGCTATTAACCACTTAAGGACCGCCTAACGCTGATATACTTTGGCAGAATGGCACGGCTGGGCACAGGCATGTACCTCTACGTCGGCTTTAAGAGCCCAGCCGTGGGTCGTGCGCAACATGGTCTGAAGCTCCGTGCCAGCGGGACCTGCGGACCCGATCACCGCCGGTGTCCCGCGATCGGGTAACAGGTCCTGAAGAACGAGGAGAGGTGAGTGTAAACACACCTTCCCCGTTCTTCACTGTGGCAGTGTCAGTGATCATCTGTTCCCTGTTATAGGGAACGACGATCAGTGACGTCACACCTACAGCCACGCCCCCCTACAGTAAGAATCACTCCCTTAGGGAACACTTAACCCCTTAGCGCCCCCTAGTGGTTAACCCCTTCACTGCAATTGTCTTTTTCACAGTAATAAGTGCATTTTTATAGCACTTTTCAAAGTAAAAAATAACAATGGTCCAAAAAATGTGTCAAAAGTGTCCGATGTGTCCGCCATAATGTCACAGTCAAGAAAAAACGATTATCGCCGCCATTACTGGTAAAAAAAAATATTAATAAAAATGCCATAAAACTATCCCCTATTTTGTAAACGCTATAACTTTTGCGCAAACCAATCAACGCTTTTTGCGATTTATTTTACCAAAAATAAGTAGAAGAATACGTATCGGCCTAAACTGAGGAAAAAAAAAATGTTATATATTTTTTGGGGATATTTATTATAGCAAAAAGTAAAAAATATTGCATTTTTTTTTAAATTGTCGCTCTATTTTTGTTTATAGCGCAAAAAATAAAAACCGCAGAGGTGATCAAATACCACCAAAAGACAGCTCTATTTGTGGGAAAAAAAGGACGCCAATTTTGTTTGGGATCCACGTCGCACAACCGCGTAATTGTCAGTTAAAGCGACGAAGTGCGGAATCGCAAAAAGGGGCAAGGTCCTTAACACGTTCCCTACCGAGTCATTGTAAAATGACGTCGGTGGGAACCCTCCCTCCCTCAGAGTGGACGTCATATAACGTCCTTGCATTCCCGGGCGGCTAGGGGGCTTGCGCGCGCCCCCGCTGCATTGCTCGGGACACAGTGCGCGTGCCCGGTGGCCGTGATGTCCGCCGGGCACCCGTGATTGCCCACAATCATGGCAGGACCATGGATCATGTGTAAACACACAGATCCATGTCCATGTCAGCGGTGAGGAGACAGATGTGTGTTCCCAGTACAGAGGAACACACATCGGTCTCCTCCCCTTGTGAGTCCCCCTCCCCCTACAGTTAGAACACACTTTAGGGAACATATTAACTACTTGCCGACCGCCCACTGTCGTTATACGTCCTCACTTTAGAGATGAATATCTCGGTAACGGCAGCAGCTGCTGCCACAATCGAGATATTCATCTCTTCTGTGGGCGGCCGTGTTAACGATAATGGCGGTCTCCGCGGCGGATTCGCCGCGAGATCGCCGTTATCGGTGGCGGGAGAGGGGCCCCCCCTCCCGCCGCTCTCCCGCGCCCTCCGCCGCTTACCGTAGCCGTCGGTAGCGGCGGAGGAGATCGCGACCATCCGGCAGCTGAGCGGGGACGAGACTGAAGGAAAAATCTCCTTCGCCCGCCCCCATAGCTCCGCTGGGCGGAAGTGACGTCAAAACGTCAGTCCCGCCCAGCGTCTTAAAGAAACATTTTTTTTTTTTGTCATTTGAAAAAATGACATTTCCAAATTTTTTTATTTTTTTTTGCATTTAAGCCCAAATATGAGATCTGAGGTCTTTTTGACCCCAGATCTCATATTTAAGAGGACCTGTCATGCTTTTTTCTATTACAAGGGATGTTTACATTCCTTGTAATAGGAATAAAAGTGATGATTTTTTTATTTTTTTTTTCAGTGTTAAAAATTCTAAAATAAATAAAAATAAATGCGAAAAGCAAAAAAAATATTTTTTAAAGCGCCCCGTTCCGACGAGCTCGCGCGTAGAAGCGAACGTATACGCGAGTAGCGCCGACATATGAAAACGGTATTCAAACCACACAAGTGAGGTATCGCCGCGATCGTTAGAGCGAGAGCAATAATTTTAGCCTTAGGCCTACTCTGTAACTCAAAAAATGCAACCTGTAGAATTTTTTAAACGTTGCCTATCAAGATTTTTAAGGGTAAAAGTTTGACGCCATGCCACGAGCGGGCGCAATTTTTAAGCGTGACATGTTGGGTATCATTTTACTCGGCGTAACATTATCTTTCACAATATATATAAAAATTGGGCCAAATTTATTGTTGTCTTATTTTTTCATTTAAAAAAGTTAATTTTTTCCAAAAAAAGTGCGCTTGTAAGACCGCTGCGCAAATACGGTGTGACAAAAAGTATTGCAATGACTTCCATTTTATTCTCTAGGGTGTTAGAAAAAAAATATAAAATGTTTGGGGGTTTTAAGTAATTTTCTATCAAAAAAAAATGGTTTTGTCTCGTAAACACCGACTCTGAAAAACAGGCCCGGGGCTAAAGTGGTTAACCCCTTCCTCGCCCCCTAGTGTTAACCTCTTCCCTGCCAGTCACATTTACACAGTAATCAGTGCCGTTTTATAGCACTAATCGCTGTATAAATGTGAATGGTCCCAAAAATGTGTCAAAAGTGTCCGATATGTCCGCTGCAATGTCATGGTCACAATAAAAATTGCAGATCGCCGCCATTACTAGTAAAAAAAATAAAAATGCCATAATTCTATTCCCTATTTTGTAGATGCTAGAACTTTTGCGCAAACCGATCAAATACGCTTATTGCGATTTTTTTTACCACAAATATGTAGAAGAATACATATCAGTCTAAACTGAGGAAAAACAATAATTTTTTTTTTAATTATGATATTTATTAAAGCGGATGTGCCAGTAAAAAAAAATATTAAAAGCCAGCAGCTACAAATACTGCAGCTGCTGACTTTTAATATTAGGACACTTACCTGTCCTGGAGTCCAGCGCCGTCCGCAGCAGAGGACGAGCGATCGCTCGTCTCTCTGCTGCTCCCCCCGCCATCCTCAGTGAGGGAACCAGGAAGTGAAGCGCTCCGGCTTCACTACCCGGTTCCCTACGGCGCATGCGCGAGTCGCGCTGCGCCTGCCGATTGGCTCACACGCTGTGTGCTGGGAGCCGAGTGAAACCAAACCACGGTCTCAGCCACAACTGCCAGGAAAATTGTTCGGGATGCAAAGAAAAACCCACGAATAACTTCAAGTAAAATACAGGACTCTGAAAACATGTGGTCTGGCTATTTCAAGATGCACAATAAGGAGGCACATGAAGAAAGATGGGCTGTGTGGTCGAGTTGCCAGAAGAAGGCTATTACTACGCAAATGCCCCAAAGTATTCCGCTTACAATACGCCAAAAAGCACAGAGACAAGCCTCAAACCTTCTGGCACAAAGTCATTTGGAGTGATGAGACCAAAATTTAGCTTTTTGGCCACACCCATAAACACTACATTTGGAGAGGAGTCAACAGGGCCTATGATGAAAGGTACAAAGGTGGGTCGCTGATGTTTTGGGGATGTGTGAGCTACAAAGTCACAGGAAATTTGGTCAAAATTGATGGCAAGATGAATGCAGTATGTTATCAAAAAATACTGGAGGAACATTTACATTCATCAGCCAGTAAGCTGCGCATGAGACGTACTTGGACATTCCAACATGACAATGATCCAAAACACAAGGCCAAGTCGACCTGTCATTGGCTACAGTAGAATAAAGTGAATGTTCTGAAGAGGCCATCTCAGTCTCCTGACCTCAATATCATTGAGCCACTCAAGCGTGCAGTTTATGCAAGACAGCCCACAAATTCACAGGAATTCACAATTTCACTTGGCTTTTTGCCAAGAGGAATGGGGCAGGTTTACCATCTGAGAAGATAAAGAGCCTCATCACACAAAAGATTTCAAGCTGTCATTGATGTTAACGGGGGCAATACACGGTATTGAGAACTAGGGCAGGGCTCAAAATTTCAAGTCCTGAGCTACTAGCCAGGCCTCAAGGGTTATTCGCCACCAGTTGCCACACCCAGCCCACCCCGCCCCTAATTTCGCCCCTAAAAACGCCCTCATAAATCTCATGAAATGACAGTTACATTTTTTTATGCAGAATTAAGTTATAAAAATAAATATTAACAACAACTGTATCCGTGCCCACCAATGCAGGCTGCCTATGCCCACCAATGTAGCCTTGTGTCCACCAAATGCAGCCCGTGTCCACCAAATGTAGCCCGTGTCCACCAAATGCAGCCCGTGTCCACCATGCATCCTGTGTTCACCAAATGAGGTGGACGGGTGATCTGTCTATCAATGTTCCGGGACCAGGAGGCGGGGCTGGATCTGATAGCGAGCGGTGGGGAACACGGCAATTAAAATGAAAACTGTTATCCTGTGTTCCCCGTGCTGCGCTCTAAACACCCGCGGTCACTGGGAGAAGGACTCCCATTACACACAGGCTGCGGGCGGTGCTCGTCCCCCGGCTTCCAGGCAGCCCTTCCTCGCCAGACCTCAAAATCCACAAAATGCGAGCAGGCGAGTGGATTTTTTGAGGGCTGAACTAGGGTATGTAAACTTTTGCTCAGGGTCATTTGGGTAGTTTCTGTTGCCATTATGATTTAAAAAGAGTAAATGCAGTTGAGTGATAATAAATGGCTTCAGTCAAACACTAACCATGATTGAAAGAAATGGCCACGAAATCATAAATTCTGCCAGGGTATGTAAACTTATGAGCACAACTGTATATAGAGCCGTCAATTTACACTTTACATATATATTGTACATTTACATTAGTCCCTGCCCTCAAGGAGCTTACAATCTAAGGTTGCCTAATAATAACCCATAGACACGTAACTATAAGAACCAGTAAGGGCTAACTCACACTAGTGTGTTGATCTGTACTTTAGTGCGCTTGTAAAAGATCAACACATAAAATAAAATTGTTTTCTATGTGTCCTGTTCACGCTAAAATGCTGCGTGGACCTGCATTGCGTTAAAATGCAACATATATGCATTTTAACGCAATGCATGTAAATAAGTGTAAAACGCAAGTAAGGAAGAAAAACTTTGCCTTGTCATTAATTTTGTCCCTATACACTCACCCATACCAGTGGCCATCTTTGGGGAATTGGAGAGTGAGGAGAAGAGCCGTGTGTGCAGAGAAGGTGCTTTCTAGTCAGCATTGTTGTGCTAGACATCCTGTTTACCAAAAGTCTCCAAAACACTCTCCAAAAACAAATGTAAACGTGCGTTAAAACACACATAAAAGGTACATCCATTTTCCCTGCATTTTAGTGCAGTCAGTGTGAATTCAGGTTAAATGGCCCATGTGTTTTTTTTTTTTTAATGCGTGGGTTTCCCCCCAAATTCCATACCAGGCCCTTCAGGTCTAGTATGAATATTAAGGGGAACCCTGCACAATTTTTTTTTAAAAAAACCTTCAGGTCTGCTATGGATTTTAAGAGGAACACCGAGCCAAAATAAAAAAAAAATGTCATGGGGTTCCCCGCAAAAATCCATACCAGACCCTTATCGCAACCTGCCTGGCCGCAGGAAAAGAGGGGGGGGGGCAAGAGAGTGCTTCCCCTCCTGAACAGTACCAGGCCACATGCCTTTAACATGGGGACAAGGGCCTCATCCCCACAACCCTTCCACGGTGTCTATGGGCAGGAGGCTTATCGGAATCTGGAAGCCCCCTTTAACAAAGGGGACCCCCAGATCCTGCCCCCCCCATGTAAATTGGTAACGGGGTACATTGTACCCCTACCATTTCACAAAAAAGAAGTCTCAAAAATGTTAAAACCCACAGTAGACAGCTTGGGACAAGTCCTGTATTAAGAAAACTAAATCCCAGCGATGTAAATCCATTCTCGAGCGGAGGATACGGAGAGAAAAAAAAAACGCTGACTCGATCCTGCCTCCATGGGAGGCACCCGCGGAATGACGCTCTCTAAAGATGGTGGAATGAGGTGCACCCTGATGGGGACCCTTAAGGGTGACAAAAAGGGAATACCCGGTAATTCTTTAATATAAAAAAGCAGTGGATGTGAGTGAAAAGTCTCTCACAGTTCAAACCTCAGCCACACAATGGAGGACATTGCCTTTTGGTAAGCTTAAGTTGGACAGAGCGACAGAAGAAAAGGGTACCAGCAGACCCAGAACTCTGATGCAAAAGCATTGGTGAACAACTCCTGAACTGGACAGCATGAGTCTGGGTTGGGTGAATTTGTAATGTCTCCTCTAGCTCCACGCAAATACTCCCTATCTCCTGGTCCGATCATACTTCCATCCTATTAACACTGAACCTTGGTACTCTCCTCCGTAGGCCCTATAACCGGCGGTTGAACAATTTTCTTTTACAGCACGTCCCCTCTAGAGCAGAATCCGCCCTGAAATATTATTTTGCCGAGAATGACACCCTGATGTGTCCCTCCCCCACACTCTGGGCAGCCCACAAGGCGGTCATCAGGGATCGGTGTCTTTCCCTTTTCTTTGCCTCAGGTATTCTTGAAACCTAGACTGCTGTCAGCAGTTAGGGTTCAAATGACCAGGGGTGATTATAGTCACTCTAGGCAGGCAATATGAAAGGACTGAAGATCATAGTTTCTTTTGGCTTCCACATGAAACCCTGGTTCCAATTTGCATAGCAGGAGCAGCAGCATGGAGATGAGAGCGTGGAAAGAGAGCGTGTGGAGCACATGGGCCACACTCCACCCAGTGCATGACATAATTGCTCAGTCCCTCAACATAAAGCCCTATTATGTAGTTCCCGATGCTCAGCCCATTCGGCATACCCATGTAGTGAGTCTTCAGACAGGGCATGCGCTGGGGCAGCACCAATGGTTCTGGACGGAAAAAGCATTCTGCAGCTAACTTATTAATGATACAGGCTCTGTAAAGCAACTTATGTGGAACCCAGTGAATGAAGGTTACTTTCAGGTTAGCCCCGCAACAACAAGTTCATTGGGGCCTGAATATGGCAATCCAAAAACAGGCCACTCCGGAGACAAGTTCTAGCAGCGATCCAGAGAATCTTGACTGAAGCGGTACATGCACACAAACAATAAAATGCGTAAGGGAGCTCTAACGTACAACTCTTTTTTCCAAGCCTGGAGGAGCCACAGGTAGAGTGTACAGCCAGCCACAGAAGTGAATGGCTGTAAGCACTTGTACATGTGTAAACGCAGATGCTCTTGTGCATCTGCATTTACCCACACATTCATGTATGATTTATTTCGGGAAAGGAAGTACAAACGTCTATGGCTGGGTATACACGCTACTTGCGGCAAACTAGGTGCAGGAAAACATTAGGAGTTTTATGCTAGAGAAATATTTGTGTCTGTAAACATCTGTGTGCACGAGCCACAAAAGATCTGTGACACACACACTGTTTATATAAACATGCACACAGACCTGTGAATTTCTATACATGGCATCCCACTAAGGCTGGCAATACACGGTTTGAATCCGGGCCAGTTCACCAGGAACCAGCCCAGATTCGAGCCATTAATGGGCAGGCTGAATGTACTGAGTTGAAAGATCAATCGACTTAAAGCGGTTCTCCACCCTAAAGTGAAGTCGCGCTAATCGGCACCCTCCCCCCCTCCGGTGTCACATTTGACACCTTTCAGGGGGAGGGGGGTGCAGATACCTGTCTAAAGACAGGTATTTGCACCCACTTCCGGCCCGGCCCGGGCAAAAGACGGGCATTGCGTCACATCCCATCGCCCCCCTCCCGTTGTGTGCTGGGAACACTCAGCTCCCAGCACACAGCGGGAGCCAATCGGGGGGCGCAGCGCGACTCGCGCATGCGCCGTAGGGAACCGGGCAGTGAAGCCGGAGCGCTTCACTTCCTGGTTCCCTCAGCGTGGATGGAGGGGGGAGCAGCAGGGTGACGAGCGATCGCTCGTCCTCTGCTGCGGACGCCGCTGGACTCCAGGACAGGTAAGTGTCCTAATATTAAAAATCAGCAGCTGCAGTATTTGTAGCTGCTGGCTTTTAATATTTTTTTTTGGCGGAACATCCGCTTTAAGTACAACCAGCCTGCTGGATTCTGATGCAATTATAGCTAGCGGCTGCTATAGCAGGGAAAGCTCCCCCCCCCCCCCCCCCCGCTATCAGCAGGAGGGATTCCCATGTCAGCACTGTCTGTGTTAATGAGGGGATCATGTAAAAAAAATCATGCAACCCTTGTTTGCAGGAAATAAATTTGCACCATGTATGCCTTACTCCCAAAATACAAACTCAAAATGTACATGATGCACAAACTATATTTGCTAAGATTTGATTATATTTTAGTTTAACAAAGATAAGAAAAACCATTAAGGCAGAAAACCCCAATTACATATCGGGATTCAAGATTAACCCTTTGATTCCTCCTATGATATCATCACTGAGAGAGTTACCAAGACAAAGTTTCTGTTCCACAAAGTCAACATTTCCTAAAGAGATTCGTGAATAAACTTCTGTTGCAATGATTTATCCCTTTTGGATTAATGATTGTAAAATAAACGTGCTTATCTCAGGCACCCAAGAAATATCATAAACAGTCCTCTCTTTTCAATTAATCTTCCTTGCTTGAGATTATGAGTCTATCAACAAGCCAAAGAACTCCCAGCGCCGGCTTCCTGTTGCAAGAATGAGTGATGAGCTCACTAATGCACCACTAAGTAAAGCTGGGGCCTTCTTATGCCAGCGCAGCAAATAACTTCTGCCGTGCAATCCCTGCTTTGTGTTTATTGCACTCTAAATAAGATTTAACCCTTGTACGAATAAAGATAAATGCATGAAAATCCACAGCAAACCAGAAGAATTTGAGGAAACATAAAGGATATCATTAAAAATCCAATCAGTTATTGTAAAAGAAACTGTAAGAAAAACATAGAGGTTTGATTCTCAAGGGTACACATTCACCTTCATTCACGCAAGTGTAAAAAAAAATGCATATACAAGTGTTTTTTAATTGCGGATCTGAATGCAGATGCATTGTTTTCAATGGAGCCATTTAGACAGGTGCGTAAACATGAGCTGCTCTCAGATCTGTAACACAGAATGCAAAAATCTGCAGCTAAGAACATGAGCTATACCTATAAATGTATGTATACGCATTTGTGGGCGCATAAATTAAGTCTAAACAAATTATATTGTTATTATTATGTTTGCATATGTGTCTTTAGAGCATCTTTATGCAAGTATTTTACTGATCATTATGCAGGAACTTTTCTCCTAGAAAACGTGTAGCAACATCCGTAAAAAGGTTTCTGTCTGTGTGAATGAGGCCTTGTAGAGGAAAATGATATAGCAGATTACATAAATCTAATCACATAGTTATGATATTCAGAGTTAAAGCGCCCTCTAGTGCTCATTCCTTCTAGCTAGCCTAATGGTTCTTTTCTTATATGCGTAACAGAAATTACTCAAACCCAATGTAGATACAATATAATAGGGCTGCAATGCTGGCTCATAAAATTACGATGAAAGGCATCACCATCTTCTCCCAGTTGTGCCTCCCGACACAGTGCCTGGGTGGTATGGATATCCAATGCATGTGCCCCACATCCATTCCTTTTCAACTCATTCCACTAATGCACCCTTCAGCATCATAACATACCAAGTCAAACTTTCAGAAACTGCTAAAAATTAGGAATACTTAAAGTGATACTAAGACCTCTTTCACATTGAGGCGTGGAGCCGCGGTGACGGTATAGCCGCGCTATTTGTAGAGCGGCTATACCGTCGTATTTACCGCGATATTCGGGCGCTAGCGGTGAGGTTTTAACCCCCGCTAGTGGCCGAAAAAGGGTTAATACCGCGGTATTACTGCGCTTTCCCATTGATTTCAATAGGAAGGTGCGGTATAGGAGCGGTGAACACCCCGCTCCTATACAGCAGTAAAGATGCGGCTATCAGGACTTTTGGAGCGCTCCTGCTAGCGCACCGCTTCAGTGTGAAAGCCTTCGGGCTTTCACATTGAACACTACAGGGCAGGTTTTTTCATGCGGTATAGCAGCGCTATTTTCAGCGCTGTACCGCATGAAAAACGCCTCAATGTGAAAGGGGCCTAAGTGCTCATGCACACAGGACATTTTTACAGCTGTTGTTAGGGGCGTCTGATGTTTTTTTTTTTTTAACTGTCTCTAAATGCCCCTCTATGTTAGCCTATGTGTCCATGCACACATAAATGGTCAGAGTCGTTTGGATGCATAAGCGTTTAGGGGCAGTAGAAAAAACGAGCTCCAAAAAGTGAAAACACCCCTTAAAGCGTTTGTAAAGGAATTTCTTTTTTTATCTTAATAGCTTCCTTTACCTTAATGCAGTGCTGTTTTCATGTCCTCATTGTTCGTTTTTGCTCTCAAGTTGCTGTAATTCTTCTCTGATCTCCACACTTCCTGGTTTCCTGATAACCACAGTACTGGGAGCTTTCTCTCTGTGGTCACTAACTTCAAGGAGGTGTGATTACTGTGTGTCTAAAACCCCTCAGCACCAATCAGTTTCGTTTTCCAAACCATCACTGCCCTGTATTGGCTCTGTGGCTCTGTACAGCAGAGGCAGGAAACAACATGCAAAAACGAAACTAGAAACTACAGGTACATTATATGATTTTTATCTACCGTATTTATCGGCGTATACCGCGCACTTTTTTGCCCTGAATTCGTGGGTGCGCGATATACGCCGATACCCGCGCCGAGTTTCAACTACTGCGCCGGCATATACCGAGCGCAGTACACTCGTGTATAGTCGGGCAGGTTCAGGTTCTCTCGCAGTCACGTCCTGGACGTACAGGACGCACAGGACGTGACCGCGAGAGGAGCCGAGCCTGCCCGACTATACACGAGTGTACTGCGCTCGGTATATGCCGGCGCAGTAGTTCAAACTCAGTGCGGGAAGCGGGGATCGAGCGGGGAGGACACCGCAGAAGGACGCCGGACCCGACGAGGAGGACACCACCGAAGCCGCAGACGGACGCCGGACCCGACGAGGCCGCCGATGGACGCCGCGCAAGACACCAAAACTGTAAGTACTAAAATCTTTTTTTTACAGGAATGCGGGTCCACTTTAGGGGTGCGCGCTATACGCCGGAGCGCGCAATACCCCGATAAATATGGTATTTTTAATAGTTTTTAAAAGGAATCAGTTAACTATTATGTATCCATACCCTGTATGTAAACAGTCATTTCAGCAAAAAAAATTTTTTATTTACAACTCCTTTAATGCTGCTAAACGCTGTAACAAGCTGTTAGCCGCGTTTTTAGGCGTTTTTACATTGTAGGGAGTGTTTTTACATTAATAAAGCCAAAAAAACACTAATGCCAAAAGACACGAAACAATGCCCATAAACATTATTCAAAAACGCGGCTAAAAGCGGGTTTTTAACGCAGCTTTTTCCTGGCAGCAGCACTGCCATTTTTTAAAAGTTCTGTGTGGATGAGCCCTTAACGTTCTTTTTTTTTGCCTTTAAAATGGCTGTGAATAACAGCTGCATGAGTCTGCTGTCTCTAAGCCAATGAAGTGAGAGACATAAGAGAGCCTCGGCTTTCGTACACATCACTGGATTGAGATCAGGCTCAGGTAGGAATAAGTGGGGGGCCACGTGTACAAGGTATAGAATGCATGAAGGTAAAAAACCTTTAATCTTTCCAACCACTTTAAGAGGGCAATGTGAAGTACAACTACTCAGCCACACATTATAAATGTGCTCCCAATAAGTCATTCATTACTTTAATAATTGCATTAACAATATAAACCCTGAAAGTATCACCTGTTTGGAAGGTTTGTGGGTTCCATGGGTTCCTCTCTTAGGTTTTCCACATGGCCACTTGGATTTTCCTGCGAAAAACAAAGAAATGTCACAATGTATTAGCGTCAGATGTGCTTAGCAAGTCTGCATTTTTAAAAACTGCTTCAATAATTAGCAGCATCTTTATTTCACATATAACACTTTCGTTTTATGATTACTTTTCATTTCAATTAAAAGGCACAGAACGCAGAGCACAGTACATTATACAAGCCATTATCCAGGTACAAGACAGGCTCAACTGTTGATATGTTGAATTGCTAAATCACACAAAGTGTTGAGAGGAACTTATCAACGGTTGATTATAAATGGGCACATAAGAGAACACATGCCAGAAAGACTTGATGACAGTGAACATCAAGCAAAATTTGGTCTAATATTTATGACAAGGCAGATTGTCTTCAGGCTAGATCAGATCTGTTTTCATAGCACAAGTCACTCATATCATTAGTAACAGGTTGTGGTCCTACTGCACCAATTACCTGTAAACATGGCCATACTCAGTGGGCTGGATTCAGATGCATTGGCGTATCTGTCCGCCCGGCGTAACGTATCTGAGATACATTTACGCCGCTCTAACTTTGGGCGCGAATTCTTTATTCAGAAAGAACTTGCACCCTTAGTTACTGCGGTGTAACGTATGTGTTGCGGCGTAAGGCCGCGTAATTCAAATGGGGATGTAGGGGGCGTCTTTTATTCAAATTTGTGTTGACCCCGCGTTTTTTACGTTTTATTTGAACGGCGCATGCGCCGTACGTAAAATATCCCAGTGTGCATTGCTCTAAATGACGTCGCAAGGACGTCATTGCTTTCGACGTGAACGTAAATTACGTCCAGCCGTATTCGCGAACGACTTACGCAAATGACGTAAAAATTTCAAAACTCGGCGCGGGAACGATGGCCATACTTAACATTAGCTACCCCTCATATAGCAGGGGTAACTATACGCCGGAAAAAGCCGAACGCAAGCGACGTAAAAAAAAAGCCCCGGGCGGTCATTTGTTTCTGAATCGGCGTAAATCCTAATTTGCATATTCCTTGCGTAAAACATACGGAAGCGCCACCTAGCGGCCAGCCTGAAATTGCAGCCTAAGATCCGACGGTGTAATTCACTTACACCTGGCGGATCTTAGGGATATCTATGCGTAACTGATTCTCTGAATCAGTCACATAGATACGACCGGCCGAACTCAGAGATACGACGGCGTATCAGGAGATACGCCGTCGTATCTCTTTCTGAATCCGGCCCAGTATGTTCTCAACCCAGTCTGTTACTTCTCAAGACCATCTTTGCCAAGCTCAATGGCAAATCCTTGAAAATAACCGCAGACTTCGTAAAAGGTATGTAACTGGACAACTGAATCACACTGCTGTCCAAAGAAAATATTGGAAATGGCAATGTTCAGAGCGCCACACATTGGCTATTCCTGGAGCAAAAGTTTGGATGGCCTTCAGGTATGAGGCAGGGCCTAGAATGGTTGTAGCTGAATCTATGTAGGCTGATGGTATACTGAAAGCGATAAACACTGTAGTCACACCACCCATAAGTTAACATGAGAATGTCTTTTTTTCAGAAAGCCTGACATTAGAAGTGAAGGTTTCACTGAATGTAACGGAATGAATCAAATCAAATTGTTTCAGATCGTTAGAAAGTATAATGCCCTGATGCCCAACCTGCAGCCCTTTGGTATATGTGTGGCCCTTAGACCTCAGCAGTCTGTATGGGGAACATTAGGATAATAGCATTGATCTCTAAAAGCTTGTAACATGTTTCCAGTTTCATATTGTCTTCTGTAGCACATTCCCAACCAAAAATGAAGATGGCCACACTCTCTGACCCTAATTTCCTCTAATAGGTCTGCAGTTTCTGACAGTCCTGTCAAGTATTACATACCGTATATACTCGAGTATAAGCCGACCCGAATATAAGCCGAGGCACCTAATTTAAACTGAGAAAACGTATTGACTCGAGTATAAGGCCCCGTACACACGACCAGTTTCCTCGGCAGAATTCAGCTTCCGACCGAGTTTCTGGCTGAATTCTGCCGAGGAAACTGGTCGTGTGTACACTTTCGGCCGAGGAAGCCGACGAGGAGCTCGACGAGGAAATAGAGAACATGTTCTCTATTTCCTCGTTGTTCTATGGGAGCTCTCGTCCCGCCGAGCTCCTCGTCGGCTTCAGTGCTGAACTGGCCGAGGAACTCGATGTGTTTGGCACGTCGAGTTCCTCGGCCGTGTGTACGAGGCTTAAGCCTTGGGTGTCCATCTGCATGCCTCACTGTGCCTCACTGTGTCCATGCCTGAGTGTCCATGCCTCACCGTCCCATGCCTCACTGTGTCCATGACTAGACTTACTCTACGTTTAACATGGAAGTATATAGAAGGGGTGCTCGGCTTTAAAAAATCTGTGCTCCCCGGCTGTAGGTTCCCCAAACAGCAAACTTTGCACACTTGTAGAGGAGAACTGGGGCTACATGTGTGCCAAGTCCAGGGGACCTACGTCCGGCCGGTACCGTTCCGAAAATTTAGTGAAGAAATTACATTCCCAACCAAAAATGTAGATGGCCAAACTCTCTGACCCTAATAGGTCTGCAGTTTCTGACAGTCCTGTCAAGTATTACATACCGTATATACTCGAGTATATGCCGACCCGAATATAAGCCGAGGCAACTAATTTTACCATAGCAAACTTTGCACACTGGTAGAGGATAACTAGGGCTACATGTGTGCCAAGTTTCGGGTTCAGGTACCGGGTCCCCAAAGTTACTGGAGAAATTACCGTTTGACCCCTTCAATACAGGGCTTTAAAATCCACCTCCATACCAGGCCTATTCTGCCACTTTTCTCCTACATGTACAAATCATCATTCTTTTGCTAGAAAATTACTCAGAACCCCCAGACATTATATATGTTTTTTTTAGCAGACACCCTAGGGAATAAAATAGCGGTTATTGCAACTTTTTATCTTGCACGGTAATTGCGCAATAATTTTTCAAACGCCTTTTTTTTGTAAAAAAAATGGTTTCGTGAATTAAAAAATAACAAAATGGTAAAGTTAGCTCAATTTTTTTGTAAAATATGAAAGATGATGTTACGCCAAGTAAATAGATATCTAACATGTCATGCTTTAAAATTGCGCACACTCATGGAATGGCGGCAAACTTTGTTACTTAAAAATCTCCATAGGCGATGCTTTAACATTTTTACAGGTTACCAGTTTAGAGTTACAGAGGAGGTCTAGTGCTAAAATTGTTGCACATGCTCTGATGCACACGGCGACACCTCAAATGTGTAGTTTGAACGACGTTTACATACGTGGGCGAGACTTATGTGTGCGTTCGCTTCTAAACACGAGCTACCGGGGACAGGGGCGTTTTAATTTTTTTATTTATTTATTTTTTACACTTTTTTTAATTTTTTTTTTTTTCGATCGCTTTTATTCCTATTACAAGGAATGTAAACATCCCTTGTAATAGGAATAGTGTGTGACAGGTCCTCATTAAGTAGAGATGCAGAGTCAATAAGACCCCACATCTCTCCTCCAGGCTGGAAAAAATTCACAGATCTCATTCTTACTAGCCGTAATTGCGGTTTATTTACTTACGGGTACCCGGGCGTGATGTCATCACATTGCGTTTGGGCTTCCGACGGTCATATAGATGACTGGTGACCATCTGGTCACCAGTCATCTCTATGCTTCACATTCGGTGGACAGCGATCATCTCTCCGGGCCCCTGATGGCACGGGAGAGCCCGGAGAAGCACCGGATGGCGGCGGGAGGGAGGTGATGTCCCCTCCCGCCTATAAGAACGATCAAGCGGTGGAACCGCCACTATGATCGTTCTTACGGTGCGCAGGATCGCCGCCGGGAGAAAATGATATCTGAATGATGCCTCTAGGTGCAGGCATCATTCAGATATCCCCGCACAAAGTACAGGACGTCATATGACGTCCACCCGCGATAAGAGACCCCCTTTTTGGACGTCATATGCTGGCGTGCGGTTTTGAAGTGGTTAACATGGGAATCTATGGAAGGGGTGCCTGATATTGAAAAATAGGTGCTCCCCGCCAACGTTTTTTTCATGCCGAAAAATGATTGTGTGTACGCGGCGGCAAAAGAAAAACTTTTGGTATTTTTTAATTTATATAGCAAAAAATAAAAACCCCAGTGGTGATTAAGTGGTTAAGTCACATTGATAAATCACTTCTAGCCCCTCTGTTTTAAGAAGGTATTAAGTACAGTATGTCAGTTTTTTTTTTTTAATTATAATCCTAAATACTTTCTTGCACAGCGTTGCTGTGCAGTCACGTGACCCCACTCCGGTCTCCTTCCCCGATCTAAGGAGAGCAGCGGCAGGGGCTGAGATTCCCCTCTGAAATATGCCAGCCAGCAGATGGAGGACACGTGACTGCACAGCTGAACTGTGCAAGAAGGCATTTAAAAATCACAATAAAAAAAAAAAAACTGACATACTGTACTTAAAGCGCAGTTCCATCCACTTTTAAAAGGTGGTCTTATACTAAAGACCACCCCTAATTCTTGGATATCTATATACCGTATATATATTTTCTTTCATACCTTTTTTGAAGTACTAAGTGTACTTCCGTCCTAGCTCGGCCGTTGCGCAGGATGCCATCTCCTCTTCTGCGGCGAGCCCTCCTCCTTCACCCCCGCTGCCTTCGGGGACCTGTGTGTCCCTGAAGACAAGCTGGCCATTCACAAAGCGATGCGCGACTCACGCATGCACAGTAGGAAACCGGCTGTGAAGTCTTAAGGCTCCACTGCCAGTTTCCCTTACTTGGAATGGCCTGCACCCGAGCCAGTGGATGAAACGGCCTCGGGGGAGCTGACATCTCGGGCTCCCTGGACAGGCAATCGTCCTTATTAAAAAAAAAGACGTTTTTGCGGCTGGAACTCCACTTTAATATCTTCCTAAAACAGAGGGGATAGATGTGATTTATATATATTACTTTACAGCCACAGCAGAATAGCAGCAGGAGGGACGGGAAGGAGATCGGCTCTCACAACACAGACTACTGAACTGACAGGCAGGGAGGGAGGGGGAGAGGGACTGAAGACTGTACACACTGCAAGATGATGGAGGGACATAAACTGACCACAGTATCATGGATCAGCAGCCATAATTACTATGGTCAGTACACATAGGGGACACAGGAACAGGCAGGATCAACCAGGTATTTTACAACATAGAATGGAACAAATGACACTGCAGAAGTACTATGCTATAGATCATGCTTTAAATGAACAGGAGCATTTTTTTTTTTTAGAGTTGCAACTACTTGAAATTCCTTTCAAAAGAATGCTCTATCTGCCTCAAATAACAAAAATGTTATTTGGGTAGTGTTGCCACCCTAGCCTTGACCTAGCTCAAAGCTATTTTTTTTACTTTTGTGCTTTCAATTTTCTCCTCTAGCAAGGAGAAAAAGATACAATGTATCTTTTTCTCCATTCAAGATGAGAAGGAACACAGAGCCAGGTTGTACCCTGACTGATTGCTGTGATAGCTGATCTCAGACTATCAAAGCGATCATGTGATTGAGAGCCGGTCCTCTCGGCTCCCAATCGTCTGTACGAGACTTGGAGCTGTTGGTAACAGCACGGTCTCTGTGCCGGGCGCACTCTCAGCACAAACACGCATACGCACATATCTGGCCCCACGGAAGATGAAGAATAATTTGTGTGGTTGACATTCATACACCCAATTGTCATTGCAGTACCATTTGTATATACAGTAAGAAGGACCACTGTGCTTCAAATAGTAATTCATCTTTTATCTATAAAATTCTTCTTAGAAAAATTACGTAATCCCTTCATTTCCTATTTTTTTGCATTTTTAGTCAATTAATGTGAATTACACAGACAGTAAATTCATCTTGCTTTAGCAAATGAAAACCTTCTAAAAATTGACATGACATCTTTAAAGCTTCAAAAATATCAAATTACAATGTGTTGATAATCAGATGCTTAAACGTCTGTCTTATACGTGCGCAGAAAAAGCTGCCGCTCACCGCAACGAAGATCTGCATATTACAGTTATTTATAGCTGAATAAGAACTTAGGGCCATATTTTCAGTAGAGTTACGACGGAGTATCTCAGGAAACTCCGTCGTATCTTCCTTTTTTGACCCGCGTATCTATGCGAGTGATTCCTAGAATCATTTTCGCATAGATACGCTGAAGATCCGACATGTGTAAGTCACTTACACTGTCGGATCTTAAATGTAATTCGCCGCCGGCCGCTAGGTGGCGTTTACGTTCAGGTCTCATTTGTTTATGCAAATGAGCCCGATACGCCGATTCCCGAATGAAATCGCGTTGCGTAACCGTCGCTTACGTCGTTTGCGTAAGTGTAGGGTTACCCCTGCTATATGAGGGGTAACCTTACACCAGTCCCACGTATGCCATGTTAAGTATGGCGTCGGGTCCGCGTCGTCTTTTCCCGTCGGGTACGTCGTTTTCCTATGTCGTTCTTGAATACGACTTTACGTCAATGACGCACACATCGGCGTCATTGACGTTTTCCGCCGAGAACTGGAGCATGCGCACTGGGCTATTTTTAACAACAAAAACCTGGGGAATGCCCAGGGAAAAACCAAGCCTACTTACCGACCAGCTTGCAGAAAACCAATTAACCTGTCTACAGTATGCGTTAAAAACAGGGGTTCAGTCCGCACGCATTTGCAAACGCATGCGTGAGCCTATTTTTAGCCCGGCGCATGCGCAGTTCGATCGGAACGGGGGCGCGCTTAATTTAAATATAAGCCGCCCACTTTGAAATACGCGGGGATACGCCGGGCCTTTTACACTACGCCTCCGCAAACTACGGAGCAAGTGCTTGAGGAATACGGCACTTGCTCCAGTAAGTTGCGGCGGCGTAGTGTAAATAGCTTACGCGAGGCCGCCGCAGATTATTGGAGAATCTGGCCCAGAGTCCGTATTTACTGAGCGACTGGTGTTTTCAAATGTAACAATATTTACACAATTGGTAATGTGAGGAAATATGTAGATTGCACTCATTATGGCTAAAACACAACATAATCTACATATTCATTTTGAACAGCATGCTCCTTGCTGTCAAGCAATGTGATGGTTTATTCATGGCTGTACAGTACGAAATATTGATTGCCAAGAGATGTATCCCATTTTGTGCATTGATTTGGTATTCTCTTTCCGTGTAACCTGACCACTGACAGCCCCTTGGAAGGAGATGTATTTCCCATAATCAATATGTGACCCAGGTCCAGGGCACAGAGTCTATCAGTGCTGGCTGAGGTAACGGCAAAAACCGGAGTCCTTTTTATTACATTCAACTCAGAGCCCGCGCCATGTTTCAGATCTATGCTTGGAAATACCTCAGCTCTGTTTTCCTTCTACATTTATAGAATTGGGACTGTAATTATTTTCTTAAGAATTTGTCAAAGAATTGCTCTAGAAGAAATGTTTACCTCACGAGAGTTCAGAAATTGGCTGGCTAGGTCTTCCTTATGAAAAAGCAACCAACTATATTCAGATTTACAAGGTGGAAACCTTATTTATTTAGAACACATTGCATGATGCTGTATATGAAGACTGAGGCAAGCATCAATAGCCAAAGGATTCTTTACACCTCAGAAGACCATTTGAAGTGAATGGTAAGTACCACAGCAAACCATCATACATTAGATACCACTTTTTTTAAGATCGAGTACAAGTACTGATACTTTTTTTCCCCAAGTACTTGCCGATACCGATTACCAATACTTTTTTTAAAATGGATGTAAACCCGATTTTTTTGCGCTATTGTATAGTATAGGACAGGGATATGCAATTAGCGGACCTCCAGCTGTTGCAAAACTACAAATCCCATCATGCCTCTGGGTGTCATGCTTGTGGCTGTCAGAGTCTTGCTATGCCTCATGGGATTTGTAGTTCTGTAACACAGGGCTCGACAAATCCCGGTCGCCAGGTCGCCATGGCGACTAGAAATAGCGTCCTGGCAAATTGGCTGGGAAGGTGTGTGTGAGTTGGCGCCATCTGGTGGTGAGCCGTTGGTATTACAAGTTATTACCACCAGATGTGTGAGCTGGCGCCATCTGGTGGTGGCCGTTGGTATTACAAGTTAAGCATTACAAGTTAAAGTGGAGGTTCCACCTATCTAGCAACCTAACCTTAAACACAAGGGCACAGTTCGCCTAAAAACAGTTCGCCAAAGAAAAATTTTTAAAACGTTTGATTACCTTTCTTTCAGGTCTGTGAAGCCTGCACTTCCGGGTCTGTCTGAGTGGGGCTGGGCATGTCTATTTGCTTCCAGATTTGAAGGGGGCGAGTCCTTTTCAGGACGCTGCGCCGTTGTCATAGTAACTGTGCAGTGTTGACGGCGCGATAGAGCGGTGAATGCTGGGAGTACAGCATTCGCCGCATCCCGGAAGACACGGACTTCAGACTGCCAGGAGCTAAGATGGAAACGTCCATCGCTCTATTTTCTAAAGTTGACTTTCTGATGATTCAAGAATGACGGCGCGTAGATTACTGGGACGGGTGAGTACATTATTGTACACTTAATAAGCGGGAGAAAGGATTTTTTTTAAAAAAAAAAAGATTTTCGGGGGAACCACCCCTTTAAACAGCAATTCTAATGTAATTTTTCACTACCATCTTCTTCCCTCTAATTAGAACCCCCAAACATTATATATATTTTTTATCCTAACACCATAGAGAATAAAGTGGCGATCGTTGCAATACTTTGTCACGCCGTATTTGCGCAGCGGTCTTACAAGCGCACTTTTTTGGGGAAAAATTACACTTTTTTAAATAAAAAAATAAGACAACAGTAAAGTTATCCCCATTTTTTTTAATATTATGAAAGATAATGTTACGTCGAGTAAATTCATACCCAACATGTCACGCTTCAAAATTGCGTCCGCTCGTGAAATGCCGACAAACTTTTACCCTTTAAAATCTTCATAGGCGACGTTTAAAAAAAATCTACAGGTTGCATGTTTTGAGTTACAGAGGAGGTCTAGGGCTAGAATTATTGCTCTCGCTCTACCAATCACGGCGTTACCTCACATGTGTGGTTTGAACACCGTTTACATATGCGGGCGCTGCTCACCTATGTGTTCGCTTCTGCGCGCAAGCTCGTCGGGACGGGGTGCGCTTTCTGGCTCCTAACTTTTTTAGCTGGCTCCTAGATTCCAAGCAAATTTGTCAAACCCTGCTTAATTCCCACACCCACTCCTTTCTTCTACAGCTCTCCCAGGATTGGCTGTTCCACAACTCAGCATGATTGGGCATGCTGAACTCATGTGGTAACTTTTCTGGGTTTTGACTGGATGTTAGTGATCATAGCAGAATTTGGTGTAAGGAATACACAGGAGAAAATGCATGCTGACAAGGGGAGGAGTGTAGAGGAGGGGGGGAAATGTACTGACATCACGACTCCACCCACCGAGCTCCGGACAACAGACCCACCCACAGAATTTGCAGTTTTTCGGGCCTCATAACAGACAGAGGGGAGACATTTTACAGGTAAGGATACATACAGGAGGCATGTATATCCTTATAGATGACCACTATGGCAGTAGTTTAGAAAGGATGAAAGTGGATTTACATCCACTTTAAATGTCATGTGACGGTGGCACTGATGAGGCGTGGACTGTGTCAGTAGGTTTTTATATACATTTTTTTACGATTTTATTTTTTCACATGGATTTTTTTTGAGGGTGGAAGGGGGTAAGTGTACATTGTCAATGATTTAAAAAATAAAAATAAATTACAAATTAACTTTAAAAAAAATGTTATTACAATTGTTTCCGTTTTTTATCAGCTCTGTTGGGGGGGGGGGGGTCTTTGGTGTTGGTCTAAACAGACCTCTGACATCTCCCCTTTGAGACAGGGAAAAGACAAAGGACATATTCATAGCATTGCAACAGGTTTTCTTTAATCCCCATCTCCCCAGCACCTTTCTTTCACAAATCACAAATTAAGTAGCAGAGTTGTTAGTAAAGATTAATGAAGTTGTAAAGGCAGAAGTTTTTTATTTTATTTTAAGGCATTCTATGCATTGAGATGAAAAGCCTTAAGTGTGTAGCAGCCACCTCAGCACCCCCTAATACTTACCTGAGCCCCATTTCTTTTCAGCGATGTCCACGAGTCCTTCTCTCCTCCTGATTGGCTGAGACACAGCAGTGGTGCCATTGGCTCCCGCAGCTGTCAAAGTCAGCCAATCAGGAGAGAGAGGGGGCGAGGCCATGACTGAATAAACACAGGGAGCTGCAGCTCAGCTCGTGTGCCCCCATAGCAAGCTGCTTGCTGTGGGGGCACTCGAGATTAGGGAAGGGCCAGGAGCAGCGAAGAGGAACCTGAGAAGAGGAGGATCCGGTCTGCCCTGTGTAAATCCACTGCACAAAAGGAGGTAAGTACAACATGTTTGTTATTTAAATTTAAGACTTTACAATTACATTAATAAAACACACTAACTGGGGCTTTTAAAAAGCAAGAATACACGGTCCGGCAGTCAAAACAGTACAAAATTAATAAGGAGGGAGTAACAACCTGTACCAGGGATAAGTAAACAGGTGACAGGAAAGACCAAAGAGAGATATCAAACAAAAAACGCCTGCAGGTAAAAGGCAGACAGGCCACATGGTCAAATCAGGCTGGATTCATTAACCACTTAAGGACCGCCTCCTGCACATATACGTCGGCAGAATGGCACGGCTGGGCACAAGCACGTACCTGTACGTCCTCTTTAAGTGCCCTGATCGTGGGTCGCGGGTGCGCGCGACCCAGTCCGAAGCACCGTGACTCATTGAGAGCCTGAGTCAGCTGCCGATTCAGGCATTTGGGTGGATCCCCACTGTAAAGTCAGGATCTTTCCAAAGAATGGACCGCCTGAAAATGAGTCACAGGAGTACAGAACAAAGTACACTCCTGTGATCCATAGGAGAAGTAGGGCCAAAATAGCTCATCCTTTAAAGTGATTGTAAACCTTCATTTTTTTAAATAGGACTCAGGAGAGAGAGGGGGTGAGGCCAAACGACAGCTCAATGTTTTTTTTAATAAGAACAAACATGTCTATACTTACCTACTCTGTGAAATGGTTTTGCACAGAGCAGTCCCAATCCCCCTCTTTTGGGGTCCCCCACCGGCACTCCTTGTTCCCCCTCTTTAATGGGTGCCCCCATGGAACCCATGTGGGTTTGCTCCCGAGTCCAGCTGCTGCGTCCTTCCTATGTTCTGTCCCTTCCATTAACTTCCTGGCTCTGTGCATATGGTGAGTGTGAAGAGCAGAGTACAGCCAAAACGGCATACAGGTCACCAATAGATGCAGAGGACTTCATTACCATGATGCAGGAGTACCCTGTGCTTTATGACCCCAGTCATGAGCGTTATAAGGACAACAGAAGAAAAGGAAAGATATAAGAGAGAATTACAGCAAGAATTTACTTGATTATGAAGAAATGGACAAAGACAGAAAGGAGATCACTGGTAAGTTGCTTACTGCATGTGTTTATGATGATAGCCATATCAGTCATGAAGTGTTCCAAAACAGAGTGCAGTGACCACATGGACCCCCAGTGACCACATGGACCCCTCTTCTGCCTGTACTAATGATGGGAAATATTTTTTTAACATTGGGGTGGGGCTGCTTGCCGAAATTAGACCCAGAAATTAGGCCTGTTAGAAAAGTATGGAGATTCCATCCTGTCCAAGACTCCAAACTACTACCTTTGGTCCCGCTTTCCATCAGTAGTGGACGAACCCAGTTATGACGCCTCCTACGGGTACGTCATCTCAAAATGGCAATGACCAGCACCAGAATTATGCCGACAAGAGCAGACATTCTTACTTCTCTCCACACACTATGAAGAAGGAAGTGACCTCAAAGGAAATACAAGAAAGCCAAGCCCAAAAACATATAGAAAAATGCACTGCAACTGCATTAAAAACGCAGTGCTCAAGCACGCTTCAAAAGCGCATCAAGTGCACTTCAAACTCACGTCAAGCTAGCTTCAAATGCATGTAAACATGCAGTTATGTGCAGTTTCTGGTTTGAATGGGCCCTAAGCCTGTAAACTAACATTACAGTGCCTTGCGAAAGTATTCGGCCCCCTTGAACTTTGCGACCTTTTGCCACATTTCAGGCTTCAAACATAAAGATATAAAACTGTAATTTTTCTTGAAGAATCAACAAGTGGGACACAATCATGAAGTGGAACTAAATTTATTGGATTTTTTAACAAATAAAAAAATGAAAAATTGGGCGTGCAAAATTATTCAGCCCCCTTAAGTTAATACTTTGTAGCGCCACCTTTTGCTGCGATTACAGCTGTAAGTCGCTTGGGGTAGGTCTCTATCAGTTTTGCACATCGAGAGACTGACATTTTTGCCCATTCCTCCTTGCAAATCCACTCGAGCTCAGTGAGGTTGGATGGAGAGCGTTTGTGAACAGCAGTTTTCAGTTCTTTCCACAGATTCTCGATTGGATTCAGGTCTGGACTTTGACTTGGCCATTCTAACACCTGGATATGTTTATTTGTGAACCATTCCATTGTAGATTTTGCTTTATGTTTTGGATCACTGTATTGTTGGAAGACAAATCTCCGTCCCAGTCTCAGGTCTTTTGCAGACTCCATCAGGTTTTCTTCCAGAATGGTCCTGTATTTGGCTCCATCCATCTTCCCATCAATTTTAACCATCTTCCCTGTCCCTGCTGAAGAAAAGCCGGCCCAAACCATTATGCTGCCACCACCATGTTTGACAGTGGAGATGGTGTGTTCAGGGTGATGAGCTGTGTTGCTTTTACGCCAAACAAAGTTTTGCATTGTTGCCAAAAAGTTCGATTTTGGTTTCATCTGACCAGAGCACCTTCTTCCACATGTTTGGTGTGTCTCCCAGGTGGCTTGTGGCAAACTTTAAACGACACTTTTTATGGATATCTTTAAGAAATGGCTTTCTTCTTGCCGCTCTTCCATAAAGGCCAGATTTGTGCAGTATACGACTGATTGATACGACAGAGTCTCCCACCTCAGCTGTAGATCTCTGCAGTTCATCCAGAGTGATCATGGGCCTCTTGGCTGCATCTCTGATCAGTCTTCTCCTTGTATGAGCTGAAAGTTTAGAGGGACGGCCAGGTCTTCGTAGATTTGCAGTGGTCTGATACTCCTTCCATTTCAATATTATCACTTGCACAGTGCTCCTTGGGATGTTTAAAGCTTGGGAAATCTTTTTGTATCCAAATCCAGATTTAAACTTCTCCACAACAGTATCTCGGACCTGCCTGGTGTTTTCCTTGTTCTTCATGATGCTCTCTGCGCTTTAAACGAACCTCTGAGACTATCACAGTGCAGGTGCATTTATACGGAGACTCGATTACACACAGGTGGATTCTATTTATCATCATTAGTCATTTAGGTCAACATTGGATCATTCAGAGATCCTCACTGAACTTCTGGAGAGAGTTTGCTGCACTGAAAGTAAAGGGGCTGAATAATTTTGCACGCCCAATTTTTCAGTTTTTTATTTGTTAAAAAGTTTGAAATATCCAATAAATTTCGTTCCACTTCATGATTGTGTCCCACTTGTTGTTGATTCTTCAAAAAAAAATACAGTTTTATATCTTTATGTTTGAAGCCTGAAATGTGGCAAAAGGTCGCAAAGTTCAAGGGGGCCGAATACTTTCGCAAGGCACTGTATTTGCCCAAAATAGTCCAATACTTCAAATTCAAACTTGCACCGAACCCCAGTTATTTATTTCTGGCCTCAACACAACAAAAACCTACCTCTAACATTGTGAAATAATAATAAAAAAAAAATGATAGTTTAACATCTAAGTTTACATTTGGCAAAATCAACAAATTCCTGTTAAATGAATAAGCTTGCAATTAGTTAGCACGTTATTGACCTTGTGCAGACACTTTTAAGGCTCACTAAATTCTTGCCCGTTACACTGATAGAACAAGGACAAACTCTGTATTCAGCTGAAGTACAATTTACATTTACAAGGTCAGGCTGTGAATATACAGTATATTATGTAAAACCTGTATCTGCTGAGATCTGCCCAGCTCCTGAGCATACAAATGAGCCCTAAAAAACACAATTATTAGTTTTGGGTGTATAACTTAATGCAGTGTCCTGGGCAGATAAGAATGGAAATATACAAACCCTGGCATCATAAGCATAAAAGTAGCAAAGTCCTTTATGTTTTCCATTGAACATAATTACAGTAATTACTATATGCACAGCACCATCTAGTGGCTGAGGAGAGACGGTGGAGATGGGATGTAGGGTCTCAAAATAAAAAGTGCAAATGTTGCTGCGCCTATATCCTCTGTGCTATATGTATTAAACCATCAACATATAAACGTTATACCATGACTTGCATGAAATATCATTAAAGTGCTTTTGCATGTATAACTTCCTCCAAACAAAATTTTCAATGCACAACAAATAAAGTATAGTCCTTTAAGCTTGCTGTGGGTTGTTGCACTTTGCTCTGTATACCATGAATTTGATTTACTAAAGGCAGTATGCAGCTGCACTCATTTTCCCCAGAGCTTCATGAATGTGGCAAACCTTCACTATGTAAAGAATACCCAATTCCATTTAAGAAACGGTAAAATAAAAACTCATCCACTTATCTCTGGGGGAAACGAGTGCAACTGCACTCGTAAAGTACACAGTCTATTTATTTGCCATTAGTAAAGCAACCCACATACACGATATTGTCAAAAGTATTAGGACGCCTGCCTTTACACCCACATGAACTTTAATGGCATCCCAGTTTTAGCCCATAGGGCTCAATATTGAGTTGGCCCACCCTTTGCAGCTATAACAGCTTCAACTCTTCTGGGAAGGCTGTCCACAAGGTTTAGGAGTGTCTATGGGAATGTTTGACCATTCTTACAGAAGAGCATTTGTGAGGTCAGGCACTGATTTTGGATGAGAAGGCCTGGCTCACAGTCTCCGCTCTAATTCATCCCAAAGGTGTTCCATCGGGTTGAGGTCAGAACTCTGTGCACTGGGCCATTCTAACACATGAAGATGTTTTGATCTAAACCGTTGCATTGTAGCTCTGGCTGTATGTTTAGGGTTGTTGTCCTGCTGGAAGGTGAACCCCCACCCCAGTTTAAAGTTTTTAGCAGACTCTAATGCCTAGTACACACGTACGGGTTTCCCGGCTGACCTTTTACCGCCGGGAATCCCAAGGGGAAAACCGAGAACCTGGTTGGTTACTTTTTCCCCCTACACACGCCCCTGTTTCCCGACAGGAAAACTGCCATGAGAGCTTTTGGTCGGGAAGCCCGGCCGTGTGTATGCTCCACCGCAGTCTTTTCCCATAGAAAAACTGCCGGCTTAAAAACCGCCGGGACTTCCGGCGGGAAAAAAAAGAGAGCTGGTTCTCTTTTTTTCCCCGGCAGTTTTCCCTTTTGTCCTGTACGCCGCTCCGTAGCAGGAGATCTTATATGTCCCACACTGCGCTCCGTAGCTGGAGACCTTTTTGTCCCGCTTACCGCCCTGTAGTTCATATGGCGTCTTGTTTACCATAGCAACTGTTATGTATTTATTTGGGGGCACGTCTCCTCTTCCTTACATCCGCTGAAGAAGTCCCGCCCCTGGGACGCAACGTTCGGTAGGGAAGCACGTGACGTCACCCACTGCCATCGGACTGTGCTGATTGTTTGCTTTTTACTCCTGGCACTGGATATAGTGCTTTTTATGTGAGTGCATTTACAACATTATTAAATTTTACCATTGTTATTGCGGAGAAACACTATGTTCTGTCTTCTTTTTAACATTGGATTCCATGCCTGCCATTCATGCTGATTTATCCTGAGAGGTTCCTTTCCCCTGCTTGGATTATGCCGATATGTGCCTTGGATTCACCCATGTGGGAAAGCGTATTTTATTTTCAGTGAGGTAAGCGGCCATTGCTATTGTTGGTGGAGGTCTCCAGCTATCCCACGCTACATCACCTGCATGTTTTTGATTACCAGTCACTTATATAAGGATCACCTGGATGATTTATATTTGGACTATTATTGTAGCGCTGCACTACCTTTTTACAGTGTAAAATATTGGCATAATTTTGATAATAATCGGCCGATGCCGATTTATCAAAAATGGCCAAATATCAGCCGATATATCGTCTACCTCTAATCTGAACTCTGCCTAAAATAAGAGGAGGGTTTTCAACTTTCTAAAAAATGAAAAGAAAAAAAAAACACAATTCTAATGCTTAGCACATCCACAGGTTGTATCAGCCCCGCCCAGAACTGCACACTGCGGGTGAAATCTGGAACAACCTTACTCTATTATTTCTGAATATTGATTTTGCTGTGAATGCCATTACACTGCCATGGGTTACTTTAGCCCTCCAAGTAGTAACCACAAGTGTTAGTTTATTCCTCCTATAGTGTAAATAACACAAGGGAATGAAACAAGATGAGGCTGAAGGGACCCTCTCAATGGATCACGGTTAGCATAAAATAGAGAAAACTCTGAAATGTGTCGCATAGATATAGATATAGTACCTTCACCTTCTTTGCTTTCCAGGGGGACACTCCATGCAATCAGGTTTCTGGCAGTACGTCCTTCCTCTGCCACAATTTTCCGAACTTTGTCATGACTGTTAGATCTCTGAAATGAAGCCTGTAAAAAATAGATGTATTCGTTTTTGTTTTTTTTATGCAGTCTTAATACTGTGAATGCAAAAAGAGCTAAAAGAATATGTAAAACCAACATTTCATATTCCTGATATGTGTATGTTGTACCATGTGCTTGTATGAAAACGTATCCTGTTCTCTTTGTGTGAATTCCCTGCTCCCTCTGCTTTCCTATTAAAAACGGACTAGGTATAAGGGCTCATGTACAATGCATCTCAAAGAAGCGGCTCCTACAGGCTATCCAGAGCTCTGTGTTGCGGCCATAATTCGCACGTGCATGCGTGGGAGTGACATCATGGCCGTATGCCTAAAGCCCTCAAACCCAGGAGGAAGACCGGGTGAAAAAGGAAGCGCCTACAGCACGCAGCTGGAGGGCTTCATTTTTCAGGTAAGTCTGTCATAATGTGCTAGTTTGCAGTGCATACTAGTATAATATGACTTAAAGCGTAACTCCACTTTTGTTGAGAAAAAACATTCCTCTCTGGGTGATCAATGTACATTTCAAGGATTATAACAACCACTGTTGCAGATTTCTACCTTTTGTTATTCTGAATAAATCCCTGTGTGTTTGTCTGTGCCTCTGTACTAAGTAGGTCTAATGGGAGTGGTTTCATAAATAACTGTCAGATGTGCAGCTGCAGGGCACTAATGAGGAAATCTGCTGGGCCTGAATCCCTTTAGATGTTCTCCTATTGAAAATATCTCTCCAAAAATTTCATTTTTATTGCAAGGGATGACTGAAATCGGACTTGTATCTTAGGCAGACTTCTGGGAAAATTAGTGAGCCAATCACACAAGCAGGAAATTATGTTTCTGGGGAGTGGTCAGTACACATTGGGGTAGATTCAGGTAGAATGGCGCTTCTTTGTGCGGGCGTAACGTATCCTATTTACGTTACGCCTCCGCAACTTTTACAGGCAAGTGCCGTATTCTTAAAAGTTGCGACGGCGTAGCGTAAATAGCCCGGCGTAAGCCCGCCCAATTCAAATTCTGAAGAGGTGGGCGTGTGTTATGTTAATCAGGCTTGACCTGACGTGATTGACGTTTTTCCCGAACGGCGCATGCGCCGTCCGTGGAATTTCCCAGTGTGCATTGCTCCAAAGTATGCTGCAAGGACGTCATTGGATTCGACGTGAATGTAAATGACGTCCAGCCCCATTCACGGACGACTTACGCAAACGACGTAACATTTTCAAAATTCGACGCGGGAACGACGGCCATACTTAACATAGGATACGCCTCATATAGCAGGGGTAACTATACGCCGGGAAAAGCCTAACGTACACGGCGTAAATGTACTGCGTCGGCCGGGCGTACGTTCGTGAATTCGCGTATCTAGCTGATTTACATATTCTAGGCGTAAATCGGCGTACACGCCCCTAGAGGCCAGCGTAAATATGCAGTTAAGATCCGACGGCGTAAGAGACTTACGTCTGTCGGATCTTAGTCAAATCTAGGCGTATCTGATTCTATGAATCAGGCGCATAGATACGACCGGCTGGACTCAGAGATACGACGGCGTATCAGGAGATACGCCGTCGTATCTTCTATCTGAATCTACCCCATTCTGTGTACAGAACAACTCCAGGTAGCCATAGTGCATTGCATTCTCAGAAAATGACAGTGGCTGCAGATTTAAAAGGAAAGGGTAATTTTTAATAACATTAAACTACAATATGATTAGTGTTGCAATTACATGTGCTATATTATTTTTTCTTTATTTGCTATTTTTCCCCCCAAGAAAATGTAGTTACCCTTTAAACTGGGCCCAATTCTTTTTTTGCAGTTTACTACTGCTTCACACTGGCTTAGCAGAGTTCCTGGGAGTTGACAAATCTGTTTGGTGATTTGAACTTTTTCTATACAGTAAAACCTTGGTTTGAGAGTAATTTGGTTTGAGAGCGTTTTGCAAGACAAGCAACATTTTTTAATAAATTTTGACTTGATATACAAGCGATGTCTTGATATACAAGTGACGTCATGTCACAACTGGATATAAAAGAGAAGAGAGGCATCTCCAAGTGTAGCAATATGGTTACATTTAAAGGTACGACATTTAGCAACATATTGCTACACTTAGAGGCTCCACTCTTCTCTTTTATACTCTGTAGCTCCGGCTGGATTTTGCTTCTAATCCCCTTAGGGAGTCTTCCATTTGTGGATGGACATTTTATGGTTACACAACCTATAACATTGCTATAATATTTTTATATGGACTATAAACTGAAGGGCCTATGAATAAATGGTTGTGGAACGAATCATTTGAGTTTCCATTATTTCTTATGGGGAAGTTTGCTTTGATGTACAAGTGCTTTGGATTACAAGCATGCTTCTGGAACGAATTAGGCTCGTAATCCAAGGTTTTACTGTACACAAAACTTACAGAACAAACCCAAATTTTAAAAACTGTTGGGACAGTGTATAAAATTTACACAAAAACAGAATGCAAGGATTTGCAAATCTCATCAACCCATATTTTCTTCACAATAGAAAATAGAAAACCTATCAAATGTTTAAACTGAAAAAATGTGAAATTGATGGCAGCTACATGTCTCAAAAAAAGTTGGGACAGGGCAAAAGAAAGCTGGCAAAGTAAGTGGAACTAAAAAAGAAGAGCTAGAAGAACATTTTGAAATTAATAAGTTAACTGGCAACAGGTCACCAATGTGATTGGGTAAAAAGGGCATCTTAGAGTCACAGAGTTGTTTACAAAAGGCAAATCCACTTTGCACTACAAGTGCACTTGGAAGTGCAGTCGCTGTAAATCTGCAGGGAAGATCTGAAATGAGGGGAAGCTCTGCTGATTTTATAATCCAATCCATGTGCAAGCTAAAAAGCTGTTATTTATTTTCCTTGCATGTCCCCCTCAGATCTACAGCGACTGCACTTCCAAGTGCACTTGTAGTGCAAAGTGGATTTACTTTTAGTAAATAACCACTAGAGCAGTGGTTCTCAACCTTACTAGTGCCTTGACCCCTTGGTCACCGCCATTACTAGCATAAAATATATAAAATAAATATTCCAGTATATATACCAGTTTGTAGACACTATAACTTTCACACAAACCAATTAATATACACTTATTGGGATATTTTTACCAAACACATGTACCAGAATACATTTTGGCCTAAATTTATGAAGAAATCTTTTTTATATTTTTATTTTTTAAATTAGATATGTTTTATAGCAGAATGTAAAATATATTGGGGTTTTTCTTTTTTAGTTGTAGGTTTTTTCTTTTATAGCGCAAAACATAAATAAAAACCCAGTGGTGATCAAATACCACCAGAAGAAAGCTTTATTGCGTGAAATAAATGATATAAATTTAATTTGGGTACAGAGTTGCATGACTGCGCAATAACCAAGTGCTAAATAGCATAAAAAGGCCTGATCATGAAGGGGTAAAATCTTCCCGGAGCTAAGGTTTGGGTAGAGCTTGGATAACACTGTCACAAAGGGTTCCACAACAGTCTTAGCAGTGTTCAGTATGATCCCAATTAGCGGAATGAGGATCATGAAACTCTTCAAGCAATGATATTCCTTACAATGTGAACCCGATCCAACTGTGCCCACTCAGAAAACATCTACGCGATTAAAAAGAAGAATTCAGCATTAGGGATGAGCCGAACACCCCCCCCCCCCCCCCCGTTCGGTTCGCAGCAGAAACTTCGAACGGACCGACCGTTCAAGTGAATATTTAGAACCCCATTGACGTCTATGGGACTCGAACGTTCAAATTCAAAAGTGCTCATTTTAAAACCTAATATGCAAGTTATTGTCGTAAAACGTCTTTGAGAACCCGGGTCTTGCCCCAGGGAACACGTATCAATGGAAAAAAAGTTTTAAAAACGGTAGTTTTTTCTGGAGCAGTGATTTTAATGATGCTTAACCACTTAAGGACCGCCTCCTGCACATATACGTTGGCAGAATGGCACGGCTGGGCACAAGCACGTACCTGTACGTCCTCTAAGTGCCCAGCCGTGGGTCGCGGGCGGTCCGAAGCTCCGTAAGTGGTTAACCACTTAAGACCCAGACCAAAATGCAGCTAAAGGACCTTGCCCTTTTTTGCGATTCGGCACTGCGTCGCTTTAACTGACAATTGCGCGGTCGTGCGACGTGGCTCACAAACAAAATTGCCGTCCTTTTTTTACCACAAATAGAGCTTTCTTTTGGTGGTATTTGATCACCTCTGCGGTTTTTATTTTTTGCGCTATAAACAAAAATAGAGTGACAATTTTGAAAAAAAAATCAATATTTTTTACTTTTTGCTATAATAAATATCCCCCAAAAATATATAAAAAAAAAAATTCCTCAGTTTAGGCCGATACGTATTCTTCTACCTATTTTTGGTAAAAAAAAAAAAATCGCAATAAGCGTTTATCGGTTGGTTTGCGCAAAATTTATAGCGTTTACAAAATAGGGGATAGTTTTATTGCATTTTTATTAATTATTTTTTTTTTTACTACTAATGGCGGCGATCAGCGTTTTTTTTCGTGACTGCGACATTATGGCGGACACTTTGGACAATTTTGACACATTTTTGGGACCATTGTCATTTTCACAGCAAAAAATGCATTTAAAATGCATTGTTTATTGTGAAAATGACAATTGCAGTTTGGGAGTTAACCACAGGGGGCGCTGATGGGGTTATGTGTGACCTGAAGTGTGTTTACAACTGTAGGGGGTTGTGGCTGTAGGTGTGACGTCATCGATTGTGTCCCCCTATAAAAAGGATGACACGATCGATGCTGCCGCCACAGTGAAGAACAGGGAAGCCGTGTTTGCACACGGCTCTCCCCGTTCTTCAGCTCCGGGGACCGATCGCGGGACTCCAGCGGCGATCGGGTCCCCGGGTGTCTATAGTATGCCTGTGAAGTGGCACGTGTTTAGAACTGTCCCTGCACAAAATGAGATTACTATAAGAAAAAAGTAATTTAAAACTGCTTGCGGCTTTAATGTAATGTCTGGTCCCTGCAATATGGATGAAAATCATTGAGAAAAATAGCACAGACACAGACAGTACACACACCAAGTAGCTTTAGGTGTACACTGCAGCGGACACGGGCAGTACACACCACGTAGCTTTAGGTGCACACTCCAGAGGAGACGGGCAGTACACACACCACGTAGCTTTAGGTGCACACTGCAGAGGACACAGGCAGTACACACCACGTAGCTTTAGGTGCACACTGCAGAGGACACAGGCAGTACACACCATGTAGCTTTAGGTGCACACTGCAGAGGACACAGGCAGTACACCACGTGAGAAAACTGCAGCTAGCACAATCACCTGCCTGCCAGTAAATTAGGAAGAGCTGATCTAGCTAAACTATACAGTGTATAAATATATATACACAACACCTGGAATGCATATATATGCTCTACACACTGTAACTTTAACTGACTAGCCTGCCTGCTCTATCTACCTACTAAAAATGACTCTCTCTCTGTCTTCTCTCTTTTAACCACTGCAACACACTACACAAGGCCGACCTGCAGGCAGCCTTTTATAGTGTGGGGCGTGTACTAAACCCCCTGAGCCATAATTGGCCAAAGCCACCCTGGCTTTGGCCAATGTGGCTCTCCGTTTTTTGCAAGCTGTGATTGGCCAAGCATGCGGGTCATAGTGCATGCTTGGCCAATCATCAGCCAGCAATGCACTGCGATGCCGCAGTGAATTATGGGCCTTGAAACGCAACTCGAATTTGGCGCCAACGGCCAAAAACGTTCGTAATTCGACGAACGATCGAACATACAATGTTTGAGTCGAACATGAGTTTGACTCGAATACGAAGCTCATCCCTATTCAGCATCCAAAAACGGTCTAATTATTGCAGCAAACCATAGGCGCCAAAAGTCACGTTTTCGCAGTGCCTCCTCAAGACTGATTCCGTTTTTTTTTGTTTTTTTCATTTAACCAGTGAGTTAAATAAAAACAAAAAAACTGATCCCACTCTACCCCATCCACATTGAGTGTGTGAATGGTGATCACGTCTTCTGGGCTATTGTGTTATGACAGCAGGGAGATTTTCCCTCCTTCAGAATAACCCCAGATGATGTCTGTTTAAGACGAAACACGTCAGTTGCACAGTCCTGTCTATGCCATTGCATCTTGTTTTGCTGTCTACAAGGAATTTTACAACATGATTTTATATTTGCTGAAATGTGAGTGTTCTATATTATTTTAAAATAAAATTTCTGCCTTATAGTTTTACACTAAGTCGAGTTTTCTGTCTTCCCTTGGATCTATGTGTTAATGAAGTGATGGCGAGAGGATTCCACCTCTAAAACTGATGGTCCCGCATTGCAGTGCGCAACTTTGCTGCATCAATTACGGTGAAAGTTGATTATCCCCCAGTTGTTCAAAGTTGGTCTGGTGACGAGTGGAGTGGCGATTCTCTGCCAGGTGTTAAACACCACTGCCTGTATGGTATAAGCTAATTGGGTCCTCATGTTTGAGTAAGCCCCATCATGTCCTATTGGTGGTAGACCCTTGCACTGTGGTGACCCTTTATCTTCTGGGCTTATTCATCATTTATTGGATTACCATCTTGACCATCTAACTTACGCACCTTATTGGATTTGCTCACTATACTTTTATATTTTGGACTGCACTTTTTTAGCTCACATATTCGTGAGCATATGTCATAGTCACTTGTTCATGACCATAGACATCCACTACCTTTGTGTTTTACAATTCACATAAATGTCACTATTTTTTTTGTTTATGTGTGTTATTACACTGAATTTTAATATTTGTGAGCACGTAAAGTCACATTTTATTGCACATATATGAATTTTCTTATTTATGTGATTAGCACTGTTTTTTATTTTTTCCCTCCTTCAGAATACACTGATCAGCTGAGCTAGCAGGATTTATTTCACAGGCTGGTTGTACAGAAGTCGATCGGTAGATGTCCCCATATGTGGATCGAAATTCGACCGGTCCCAGCTGAACCGTCCAAATTTCAATCCATATATGGCCAGCCTTACAGTACTATCAGCATTGTCATTGTCAGGGCTGGGCTCAGCCCTTCCTTCTCTCAGCTGTCGGCTAATTGCCAGCTCCAATCTCTCCACAGTGACTCACCTGTTGATGCTCCTGCTCCTCAGTCCTGCCTACTTAAGCCGCCCAGCTCAGATGATCTCTGCCTTCACCTTGGTCAACATCACAGAGACTATCTCATGCATTGCTGTTCAAGACTTGCTTGGCTGACATTCCTTCTGGCTCCAGATCCTGCTTGCTGTTCTACTACATTTATCTCTGGCTCTCTGACATTTGGCTTGGCTGACTACCTGATCCGGTTCCCGAACTCTGGCTATGTTTTGACTACACTAACCCTGTTTATCTTTTTATTATTATTATTATTATTATTATTAAACAATTGTGATTTAACTGCACTTCTGTCTCGGTCTGATTCATGGTTTCTGACAGTCAAGTTGGATTTCTTTGGGAGAGCTCTGATTGCAGCATCTCTAAGACCCTACTAGACGCAATGGTGCTGTTCAGGTCAGGCCTCACGCACACACAATGTTTTGCCAACTCTTCTAGACTCATTTCCTCCTGGCAGCAGTGTTTTGGCAGAAAAAATGTTTGACACTTGTAGACAAATCAATCACTTGGACGTTAAAGTGATTCTAAACGCAGAAGTTTTTTTCTATCTTAATGCATTCTTTGCATTAAGATAAAAAAGCTTCTGTGTGCTGCAGAGCCCTACCTGAGCCCCATCTCGAACCAGCAATGTGCACGAGAGTCTCAGCTGTCCGGAAACCTCCCCTCTAATTGGCTATCAAAGTCAGTAAGCCAATGAGGAGAGAAAGGGTGTGGGGCTTCGGCTGACACACAGAGCAGCGGCTCAGCTTGGGTGCCCCATAGCAAGCTGCTTGCTATGGGGGCACTTGGCAGGAGGGAGAGGCCTGGATTGCCGGTGAGGGACCCAGGAAGAGGAGGTTCTGGGCTGCTCTGTGCAAAACCACTACACAGAGCAGGTACGTGTAACATGTACATGTTTGTTATTTTTATACAAAAAAATTTGACTTTAGTATCACTTTAATTAATTTCATTGGCCAAAATAATAATTTATTCCGGCAATTGAAATGAACGAACGCTCAAGCGATCAAAGCGTTTTTTTTCCTGCAAAATGCTGCTGCTACAGGAAGCCCTGGCTGGGCTCTGATGAAGAGGGGGCAGCCCTTGAAATGCATCGGCAATAATAGACCTGTGTTGCTTCTTCCCATGTAAGGAATTGAGTGCTGTGGATCAGACATCTCTGCTTTTGGAAATCATTGAAGAGCTTATATACACTTTTGTTTGTGAGTATTACATTTGTTCTGGTTTCATTATTAAATGGTTTACAAAGATAATACACTAGGCTTTCTGTGGTTATTTTCTAGTATTTGGCCGGCAGTGTAGGGCGATTATATCACCTCTCCACCACCTGTTTTAACCATAAAGCCTGTACAGCCGAGCGGCAACTGCAGACACGCACACAGTTGAGGGGGGGTTGTGGCATGGCCAAATTACCTCGAGCAGAACAGCCTGTCAAACATGACGGAGGAGGTCGTTTTTGCCAGGCAGTGATCACAGCATGTGCATACCTCCGCATCTCAAAGTGTTACTAAACCCACAACAGTAAAATCAGTCTGTATATGCAGTAAAGCATGCTTGTTATACTCACTGTGGAACCTAAGGGGTTAATCCTCCGCATTGTGTAAAAAGGCTGTTTGATTCTGTCTTCTCTGATCCTCCCCTTCTTTTACTGTCCACAATCCATCTGCTCATAGAAGAGCCTTGGAGGCACTCTGCACATGCTCTGTTTGGTGTGTATTGCTAGATATTTTTTTCTTTTTTTTGAGAGGGTGTATATGATAAGTACAGGGCCAATCAGCACTGTCTAGAGGGTCAGGGAACCTGCAGTCTCATAGGACAGTCAGAGGAGACTGTAAACTCCTCCTACAAGCTTTAACCCGACACTAATAGAAGTCACAAGACTGCTATATACTGCAGATGAAAAAAGGTATTTATACCCCTTAAAATGTTCCACATTTTGTAATTTTACAACCAGAAACGTAAATGTATTTTATTTGGATTTTATGTGATAGACCAACACAAAGTGGCACATAATTGTGAAGTGTAAAGAAAATGAAAAATGTTTTTCAATTTTTTTTTACAAATAAATATGTGAAAAGTGTGGTGTGCATTTGTATTCAGCCCCCTTTACTCTGATACCCCTAACTAAAATCTAGTGGAACCAATTGCTTTCAGAAGTCACATAATTAGTAAATAGAGTCCATCTGTGTGTAATTTAATCTTAGTATAAATACAGCTGTTCTATGAAGCCCTGAGACATTTGTTAGAGAACCTTAGTGAGCAAACAGCATCATGAAGGCCAAGGAACACACCACAGGTCAGGGATAAAGTTATGGAGAAGTTTAAAGCAGAGTTAGGTTATAAAAAAAATATTCCAATCTTTGAACATCTCACAAGGCACTATTCAATACATTGTCTGAAAATGGAAAGAGTATGGCATACCTGCAAACCTACCAAGATATGGCCGTCCACCTAAACCAGGGGTGCCCAACCTTTTGAAGAGCGAGGGCCACTTAAGCGACTTGGTAACCGGTCGCGGGCCACAATGAGCGGAGCGGGCAGATGACAGGCCCATGTCCAATCTGCATATGCAGAACAGACAGGGGCACAGCCCACTTTATCCTATTGTCCCTCCAATCCGATCTCCCCAGATGGAAGGGGACGGATCTCCCCCTTCTGTTTTTATTGTGGATCAAATTATTAGAGGTAGGTGTGTGTAAACGGCCACAAGTCTATTTACATCTGTGGCTCAATAAAGGTGAACGAAGGGTCCAATTGGTTCAGACTGATCGTGTCAAAGGGGCCTAAGGTTGCTTTCACACGAATGTGCTGCAGTTTACCCACACCGAGGGTGTAACGCAGTGCACCTGTGGCTTTCCTGTGGGTTAGCTGCACTTTGCCATAGACTTCTAATATATCCTGCAGGTGTGGTGCACTTTCTGAAGTGCACCAACCCACGGGTAATAAAATTATATGGCTCAGTGCAGGTAACCCGCAGGTGTTCTGCGCTGCAGCTGTGAATCAGTTTGCAAGCAGCCCAGTAACCACTGCAGAACAGATATGCCCATATACACACTGTGATTTTTAGTATTAAACGTACCTAACATTAATAACAGTGTTCCATTCAATTATCGCCAGCTGTTGCTGTCCCAGGCAGAGTTAATTTGGTATCACGTCACCTGTGACAGGAATTGGCGCTATACATGAAGCATCGGCTTATGCCAACCCGGTATTCCAGAGCAGGAGGTCGCGGGCCACTGGTTGGGCAACCCTGACCTAAACTGAGAGGCCAGGCAAGGAGAACATTAATCAGAGAAGTAGGCAAGAGGCCCATGGTAATTGGAGGGGCTGCAGAGATCCACAGCTCAGGTGGGAGGATCTATCCACAGGACAACTATTAGTCGCGCACTCCACAAATCTGACCTTTATGGAAGAGTGGCAAGAAGAAAGCCATTGTTGAAAGAAAATCATAAGAAGTCCCGTTTGCAGTTTGTGAGAAGCCATGTGGGGGACACAACTAACATGTGGAAGAAGGTGCTCTGGTCAGATGAGACCAAAATTGACCTAAAAGCAAAACGCTATGTGTGGCGGAAAACTAACACTGCACATCACCCTGAACACACCATCCTCATTGTGAAACATGGTGGTGGCAGCATCATGTTTTGGGGATGCTTTTCTTCAGCAGGTACAGGGAAGCTGGTCAGAGTTGATGGGAAGATGGATGGAGCCAAATTGCAGTCTTAGAAGAAAACTTGTTAGAGTCTGCAAAAGACTTGAGACTGGGGCGGAGGTTCACCTTCCAGCAGGAAAAAGACACTAACCATACAGCCAGAGCTACAATGGAATGGTTTAGATAAAAGCATATTCATGTGTTAGAATGGCCCAGTCAAAGTCCAGACCTAAATACAATTGAGAATCTGTGTTGCCACAGATTCTCAATTGGTCTTGCGACTTGAAAATTGCTGTTCACAGACTCTGGGGTAGATTCAGATAGAATTTACGCCGGCGTATCCATAGATACGCCGGGTAAATTCAAATCTGCGCCGGCGTATCTACTTTCTGTATTCAGAAAGCTAGATACGCCGACATTAGCCTAAGATACGACTGGCATAAGTCTCTTACGCCGTCGTATCAGAGTGCATTCTCACGCTGGCTGCTAGGTGGCGCTCCCGTAGTTTTCAGCGTAGAGTATGCAAATTACCTACTTACGCCGATTCACAAACGTACGTGCGCCCGGCGGTAGTTTTTTACGTCGTTTGCGTAAGTCGTTTTCGTCGTTACGTTGCTCCTGTTATTAGGAGGCGCAGCCAATGTTAAGTATGGACGTCGTTCCCGCGTCGAAATTTGAAAATTTTACATCATTTGCGTAAGTCGTCCGTGAATGGGGCTGGACGCCATTTACGTTCACGTCGAAACCAATGACGTCCTTGCGACGTCATTTAGCGCAATGCACGTCGGGAAATTTTAGGGACGGCGCACGCGCAGTTTGTTCGGCGTGGGAACGCGCCTAATTTAAATGATCCACGCCCCCTACCCGGATCATTTGAATTAGGCGGGCTTGCGCCGGGGGATTTACGCTACGCCACCGCAACTTTACAGGCAAGTGCTTTGTGAATCAAGCACTTGCCCGTAAAACTTGCGGCGGTGTAACGTAAATGTCATACGTTACGCCGATTCTACGTGAATCTGGGCCTTTCTCCGTCCAATCTGACAGAGCTTGAGATATTTTGCAAAGAAGAATGGGCAAAAATGTCACTCTCTAGATGTGCAAATCTGGTAGAGACATCCCCAAAAAGACTTGCAGCTGTAATTGCAGCGAAAGGTGGTTCTACAAAGTATTGACTCAGGGGGGCTGAATACAAATGCACGCCACACTTTTCACATATTTATTTGTAAAATATTTTGAAAACCATTTATCATTTTCCTTCCACTTCACAATTATGTGCTACTTTGTGTTGGTCTATCACATAAAATCCCAATAGAATACATTTACGTTTTTGGTTGTAACATGACACTAACATAACACTTTTTCAAGGCACTGTATTTGCTAAAAATAATTGCATTTCCATGTTCTCTGTGGGAGATCAGATATAGTGAATGCAGGGTCCTGGGTTTAGTAACACTTTAACTGCCTGTTTTTACTGCCCCTCCAAACCACAAGAGTAAACTAGGTCTTAGGGTCACCATACACATTACAACCTGACCGTACAATCAACATTACATTTACCAAAACTGTAGAATATGAAGATCTACCCAATCAGACAAGCCCCGGAACGACATTGCTGTTTGTAGGTCTAAATGAGATTGTGCAATCTGACTGACTGGTCTGGTTAGCTTTAGGTCGTAGTTGTGGTGCAGTCCCTTTGATTTGGATAGGGCATGGTAAAGCAAGTGGCACTGCCTACCAACCGTGACAAACTGTATAAAATGTGTTGCACCATGAAGAGACTGTGGTAATGTATACAAATATGTCCACCTGCCAGGGGGCAGTAAAAATATGGATCAACTGCCCGTTTTAACTACCCATCTGTCACCTGTGTAGACGAGGCCTTAAACCAGGGGTCTCCTAACTTTCTGAACAAAAGGCCAGTTTACTGTCCTTCAGACTTTAGGGGGGCCGGACTGTGACCAGTAAGAGTACAAAATCCCCCAATATCAGTGGAAATAGATAATGTCTCAGGCTTGGTGGTCAATGGGATTAATAAAAATTACATAAAGCTTGTGGTCAGTAGGGGTAAGATTATTGGTATCAGTGGGAGGAATAGTGCCCCATCATTGGTGTGAGTGGGAGGAATCATGCCCCATCAGTGCTAACAGAGGGAGGAATAGCATCCCATCATTGGTGTCAATGGGAAAAACTGTGTCCCATCACTGGTATCAATGGAAACAATAGTGTCCTATTGTAGGTGTCAGTGGAAGGAATTGTGACCCATTGATGGTTTCAGTGGGAGGAATAGTGTCCTATCATTGGTGTCAGTGGGAGGAATAGTGTCCTATCATTGGTGTCAGTGGGAGGAATAGTGTCCCATCATTGGTGTCAGTGGGAGGAATAGTGTCCCATCATTGGTATCAGTGGAAGGATTAGTGCCCCCTCATTGGTATCAGTGGAAGGATTAGTGCCCCATCATTGGTATCAGTGGAAGGAATAGTGCCCCATCATTGGTATCAGTGGAAGGAATAGTGCCCCGTCATTGGTATCAGTGGAAGGAATAGTGCCCCGTCATTGGTGTCAGTGGGAGGAATAGTGTCCTATCATTGGTGTCAGTGGGAGGAATAGTGTCCCATCATTGGTGTCAGTGGGAGGAATAGTGTCCCATCATTGGTATCAGTGGAAGGATTAGTGCCCCCTCATTGGTATCAGTGGAAGGATTAGTGCCCCATCATTGGTATCAGTGGAAGGAATAGTGCCCCATCATTGGTATCAGTGGAAGGAATAGTGCCCCGTCATTGGTATCAGTGGAAGGAATAGTGCCCCGTCATTGGTATCAGTGGAAGGAATAGTGTCCCATCATTGATATATGCCCCATCATTGGTATACGTGGGAGGAATAATGCCCAATCATTGGTATCAGTGGGAGGAATAGTGTCCCTTCATTGGGAGGAATAGTGCCCATCACTGGTATCAGTGGGAGGAATAGTGTCCCGTCATGGGTATCAGTGGGAGGAATAGTGTCCCTTCACTGGGAGGAATAGTGCCCATCATTGGTATCAGTTGGAGGGATAGTGCCCCATCATTGGTATCAATTGGAGGGATAGTGTCCCATCATTGATGTGAGTGGGAGGAATTGTGCCCATCATTGGTATCAGTTGGAGGAATAGTGCCCATCATTGGTATCAGTGGAAGGATTAGTGCCCCATCATTGGTATCAGTGGAAGGATTAGTGTACTATCATTGGTATGTGCCCTATCATTGGTATAAGTGGGAGGAATAATGCCCCATCACTGGTATCAGTGGGAGGATTAGTGTCCCTTCATTGGGAGGAATAGTGCCCATCATTGGTATCAGTGGGAGGAATAGTGCCCATCATTGGTATCAGTGGGAAGAATAGTTTAATAGTTTCAGGAAGCAAGGATCAGTGGTGTAGTGGGTAGCACTCTCACCTAGCAGTAAAAAGGGTCGCTGGTTCAAATTCCAACCACGACACTACCTGCCTGGAGTTTACAGGTTCTCCCTTTGCCTGTGTGGGTTTCCTCTGGGTACTCTGGTTTCCTCCCACCATCCAAAGACATGCACCAGCTAATTGGCTTCTGTCTAAAATTAGCCCTAGAATATGAATGTGAGTTTGTGACCTTGTATATGTAAAAGCGCTGTGTAAATTGATGGTACTATATAAGTATTAAATCATAATAATCTCCAGGGGTCAGTTGAGCCACATTCCTCAGTGTCACCTCCTCCCTACAGACAATAGAGGGGTGCTCCTTATATACAGTACATGTATTCCCTACAGACAATAGAGGGGTGCTCCTTATATAGAGTACATGTATTCCCTACAGACAATAGAGGGATGCTCCTTATATAGAGTACATGTATTCCCTACAGACAATAGAGGGGTGCTCCTTATAGAGAGTCCATGTATTCCCTACAGACAATAGAGGGGTGCTCCTTATATACAGTACATATAGAGAGTCCATGTATTCCCTACAGACAATAGAGGGGTACTCCTTATATACAGTACATAGAGAGTACATGTATTGCCTACAGACAATAGAGGGGTGCTCCTTATATACAGTACATGTATTCCCTACAGACAATAGAGGGGTGCTCCTTATATACAGTACATATAGAGAGTCCATGTATTCCCTACAGACAATAGAGGGGTGCTCCTTATAGAGAGTACATGTATTGCCTACAGACAATAGAGGGGTGCTCCTTATATAGAGTACATGTATTCCCTACAAACAATAGAGGGGTGCTCCTTATACCTTATATACAGTACATATAGAGAGTCCATGTATTCCCTACAGACAATAGAGGGGTGCTCCTTATAGAGAGTACATGTATTGCCTACAGACAATAGAGGGATGCTCCTTATATAGAGTACATGTATTCCCTACAGACAATAGAGGGGTGCTCCTTATATACAGTACATATAGAGAGTCCATGTATTCCCTACAGACAATAGAGGGGTGCTCCTTATATACAGTACATATAGAGAGTCCATGTATTGCTTACAGACAATTAGGGGTGCTCCTTATATACAGTACATAGAGAGTACATGTATTGCCTACAGACAATAGAGGGGTGCTCCTTATATACAGTACATAGAGAGTCCATGTATTGCCTACAGAAGAGGAGACAATGTCAGGAAGGAAGTCATGTGACAGCTCTGCACTCATATGGTCCCCATACTGCCACATACAGACTGAGCCCCCCTCCCCCACCATGACAGGCAGGTAAACACACATGACAGCGCTCAGCGCGCCCCCGACACCTCTGTGCACAGTGTCTATACACCACACTACACACCCGGGTCCCCTCTGACCGGCACTATACACATAGCCCTGCCCGGCCCTCCCTTACCATCCGGCCGCCGTAGCGTTCCCTCCTCTCCCCGGTGTCACCGGCAACTGACCGGAAAGGCGGGAAGCGCAGGCGCCGGACTCAGGGGGCGTTGTTTGCCTACCAAAGTCCCTCAATCTCGCAACGGAAGTGAGTCGCAATTGGTAGAATTTCAGGTTGTATCAGCAGCACGAGGCTTGTGTTAGCCAATCATATCACAGGGATCTTCAGATGGGTCTGGCCGGGGTGTTTGCAAGCCGTCGCTGCCATGGTAACTGGAGACGCTGCCTGGTAACCTCAGACAAGCGTCACTTGGGAACATGCTGGCTGTTTTCTTGTCGGACCAATGATCGGATTCTGTAGTGCTAAATGCAGAGAAAGACCATTGTGGAAATAATCATATAGAAAACCTGCCATGGGGGAAATACTTGCTTCATACTGCAGGCTTTCCGAACATTCTAGTTGCCTGGCTGTTGGGCAGGGAAGACGATCAGGATGACAGCCAAGCAGCTAACAGTTTTAGAAGGGGAGTTTATGTTTCCTTTAGTTTGTTCTCACACTTTTGCATTGCTGTAATTTTCTGAAACAGATTCTAAATGCAACCAATAAATATATGTATCTATAAGGACAAATATTGTGCTGTCTACACCCAAACTTGTAAGTGCAAATCACAAGATAAAGTGCAAAAACTGTACTCCAAAAATAGTTCTATTCCATCTACTCATAAAGTGCAAACAGTGCTTCGAACTAATAAATAGGATTGAACATATAATTCATGTGATTGACCACCTATCAGTCCATATTATCGTTACAGGGCTTTTTTTCAGCGGGAACGCAGTTTCGGTGTTCTGTCAAATACTGCAGATGGTCAGATAATGCAGCAGACGATCTGTGCATGCGCAGTACGTAACGTCACCCAGCTTATCTGCCGATCAGCTAACGTGACGTCAACACTGCACATGTGCAGAACGTTGAAGGCATTATCTGACAATCAGCAAAGCACGGAGACAGAATCTGATCGTCAGATAATGCCTCGCTCTCTCTGCGCATATTGACCTGATGCTCAGTATCAGATGGAAGCAGTGGTGGCCTGTCTATAGAGGGTGCACGGGCAGTCGGGCACCAACCCCTTATCCATTGTCCGGCTCCCTGAACTACATATCAGGGCACTAGGCTAGGGATTCCAATGCTGGGTGGGTGTTTTTTTGAAGCATGTGATTAGAGTGGCTATAATAAGGTTTACCCGTAGGTACTGTGAATATCTTCTAAACTTGCACAGTTTAGGACAGGGGTGTCAAACTCGATTTCATTGTGGGGCACATCAGCATTATAATTGCCCTCAAAAGGGCCGGTTGTATCTGTAAGATTAGATGTCCAGCGCATCCCCTCCCCTTACATTAGATGTCAAGAGCCACCCCACCATCAGAAGTTGAGTCCCCCGCCCTCCCTTACATCACAGTGCACCCCCCCCCTTCCTTATGCTGATGCTGGGAAGAAGATGGATGCATTGCTTGAAAGCAGAAAGTACAGGGTCTGGAGAAGGACCATAGGAGGGCTGGAGCTCTCCTGCAGCTGCAGGAGAGGTGCGAGGGCCACATGAAATGGCCTGGAGGGCCAGATTCAGCTTGCGGGCCTTGTGTTTGACACCTGTGGCTTAGGAGATATTCAGAGTGCATGCGATCCGAAGAAGATATCAGCCGTCTCAGCAGTGTGCAGGCTTTATTCTAAGGCAAATATTCCATAATGAGCTAGTATGCAATGTGATGCACACTAGCTCGTTATCCCTTTGTCTTACAGGTTTATTTTTTTAGGATTTACAAGCGCTTTAAAAAAAAAATTTTTTAGCTGGAGTTACACCTTAAAAATTTTACCTGTTCCGACTTAGGGAACTGCCTGTAGAGGTATTTTTTTAAATACAATATGTAATTGTTTCTTTATCCCTTTCATAACTGAACCTATTTCTGACATGTATCTGTAATCTGTATTTTTTGCTAGAAAACAAACATTTTATATATATATATATATATATATATATATAGGTTTTTTTTTTAGCAGAGAATCTAGAGAATAAAATGGGGATTGTTGCAATATTTTATGTTACACTGTATTTGTGTGTTTTAAAAGCAACTTTTTTGTGAAAAAGACACTTTCATAAATGAAAAAAAAAACGAAAGAGTAAAGTTAACCTAATTTTTTTGTATAATGTGAAAGATGATGTTACGCCGAGTAAATAGATACCAAACATGTCATGCTTTAAAATTGCGCACCCTTGTGAAATGGCAACAAACTACGGTACCTAAAAATCTCCATAGGCGGCGCTTACATTTTTTATTTTTTTTACAATTACCAGGTTAGATTTACAGAGGAGGTCTAGTGCTAGAATTTTTGCTCTCGCTCTGACGATCACGACGATCCGCACATGTGTGATTTGAAGAACGTTTACATATGTGGGTGCGACTTTGTTTTTTTTGCTGTGCGAGCTCGCGGGGACGGGGCACTTTAAGGTTTTTTTTTGCGTTTTACATTGCGTTTTAAAAAAAATCGTTTTTGATCACTTTTATTGCTGTCACAAGGAATGTAAACATCCCTTGTGACAGTAATAGGTGGTAACAGGTACTCTTTATGGAGGTATTGGGGGTCTAAAAGACCCCAATCCCTGATTGGGGGTCTAAAAGACCCCAATCCCTCCTTTGCACTTCAAAGTATTCAGATCGCCGGCGATTCTGAATAATGTATTTTTTTTAAAAACCAGCGCCATTGGCAGCCGAGTAAACCGGAAGTGACGTTGTGACGTCGCTTCCGTGTTTACAGAGAGAAGATTGACACGAAACCGGAAATAGCTGTCTCTAGCTGCCGGAAGTGGCGGATCGAGGATTGGGTGTCCCGGTGGGACGGGAGGCCCGGTAAGAGCAGCGGCAGGAGGGAGGAATGTCCCCTCCCGCTCCTCCAGCATAATAACCAATCGGCTTTTAGCCGCATCGGTTGTTATCCCTGGAAAGCCAACCGCCTGCTCTAAAAAATGGTACCTGGATGATGGTTGCAGCTGCGGGCATCACCCTGGTATAACCACCTAAATCCGGGGGGACACATACTGTATATGCATACGCTCTGCATGAAGGGGCTATAATACAATTTCTCCAAAGTTCCACCAAGGGGAGACATTGCACATGTCTCCAGTACATAGTAAAACAACGCGTTCATATTTAATAAATATTGTATACAACTGTTTTTTCTGTGTTGTAACGGATGTATGCGTGCTGCCTGGACATCGATAATCTTCATGCAGGGAGGACTACAAGGAACTGCATGGCTTGTCACAATTGGATGTACCACATTGTATTCTGAGCTCAAAGGGTTAATTGGACAAGGGTCTCTTTCACTGCTGAATGCTAATGTTCCCTTTGCATAGCTAATGAACTCTCTTTTGTGTAGGTAACAGCATCCTGTGAGGTGTATGCTGATGGGGATTATGTGTGAGTGATAATTGTTTTAAAGGTTAATTGAATTCTATTGTCTGATCAAGCTAAGTTTAGGAGCCAAAACGTCTAGTGACTGATTGGCTCAAGGGAATGTCATTATTTCAAAGTATGTGTATTGAAGCCCCCCCTGGGTGGGGGGGGGGAGTGTCATGTGTTTCTGTACAGTTTGTAACCAGATATAAGGAGGTAAAATGTGGCATTAAAAGTCAGTCCTGCTTGACTCTGCAAACGTAGCCCGTCTCGTTTCTTGAAAGGGCGTTCGATGGGATATACCGGCGGTACTTGCATATCGCAGCTTGCCAGGGAAAAGGACGTCTCCAACGGCTGAGACCCTCTCACTAATCCGGGTAGCCGTTACATTGGTTGGCAGCACTGGGATGGTCCTTTTATCCAAAGAGCAAGTGCTGAATGGAGTCGCAGTACGCCAGGCTGAAAAGATCCACACTAAAAGAGAGTCGTGATAGGAGTGCCAGCAACAGACCACGGAGGAAGCTGATAGCTGACCTGCTGGAGCTGGACGAAATGGATGGATACATGGAAGGAACTGAGCCCCTTGCACCGGTCAGCGAGGAAGATGTAATTACTGGGATTGTACAGCGGAGATTATCCTTGTATCCAGAAACGTCCGTGGAACTAATCAACCAGCTGTTCCGGGAAGCAAGGGAAGAGATACAAACGAAGAGGGGACAAGAACTGGAACTGGTAAAAGCGAGACAGCCCATTACACCTGCAGTTCCTACCCCCCCACCCGCGGCTACAGGAAAGAAAATACCGTTCACTGCATTTAAAGCTTTTGTAGAAAGTGAGGAGGAAATCGATGGATATTTGGCGAATTTTGAGAGGCAGTGCTCACTACACCAGGTACCACCAGACCAATGGGTCACTATTTTGTCAGGGAAATTGTCGGGCAAAGCCAATGAAGCCTTTCGGGCTCTCGCTCCAGAGGATATTTTATAATATCAGCAAGTTAAAAAGGCGCTGCTAACCCGATATGCCGTAACGCCAGAAGCCTACCGCCGGCGATTCCGGGAGTCCAAGAAGAAGGCTGTGGACTCCCACATGGAATGGGCCAACCAGTTACAAAGGGTGGCATCCCTTTGGGTCCAAGGGTGCAAGGCCAACACCGGGGAGGAAGTATTGCAGCTGTTCCTAATGGAACATTTCTTCCAAGACCTGGCCGCAGACATACAAGACTGGGTACGAGATCGCCGTCCCGCTAACTTAAACCAGGCGGCTCGGCTAGCAGATGAGTACGCGGAGACAAGGACAGTAAGCCAGGGTACTACGCGGCTGGCTCAGAAGGTAGAACCGCATACTCCAACCGTCACCCCACGCCCAGAGTTTCGGGCTCCAGTCCCACCACGTCCTCAGGGGCCTAGCAACTATCCCCGGGATTCGCCTAGGGTGACGTGCCATCACTGCAGCGACACGGGACATATTGCTCGTTATTGTCCTTTGAGAGCTACAGATAACAACTGGAGACGCACAACACCCAACACAGAGGTCACTCCATCACGTCCCTCTGCGGCCCACCGCCTAGAGACCGAGGTGGGCCCTGAGGAATGTCTGGGAATTTGGTATAAGGCAGACCCAATACAAGCTGCCTCTCCGGATAACCGCCAGCATCACCGTCAGGAGGTACGGGTGAATGGACAAGTAGCACAAGGCCTAAGAGATTCCGGGACTACTATCACTCTGATTCAAAAACATCTGGTAAAGCCAGAGAACGTGTCCACTCGCACAGTTGCCGTCCGGGTCGCAGGGGGTGCTGTATTTCGCGTACCCACCACCCGGGTGCACTTAGACTGGGGAGCCGGGTCAGGAAAGACCACAGTTGGTATCATGGACAACCTACCTGCCGAGGTGGTGCTGGGCAACGACATTGGCCCTCTGACTTCGGCGTATTTACCTACACCTGCTGCTGCTTGTCCCGGGATCACCCGCGTTGCTGGAATCAACCCGCTTGCTGCTGAGAACCGGGTAAGACTACCTTCCCCGACATGTACTGTAGATCCGGCACAATATCACAATATCAAAGTCTAAAATGGGAATGTGACAAGTTGGCCAGCGAGAAATCAGAGATGCAACGACACTATGGCCGGGTACTCACGACCAAACATGTATGGTGAAAGCGGTCCGTCGGACCGTTTTCACCATACATGTCTGCCAGAGGGCTTCTGTACGATGGTTGTACACACCATCGTACAGAAGTCCGCGCGGGGCGTGTCCGCGACAATGACGCGGCGACGTGGGCGGCCCGCCTTTAAAATGCTTCCACGCATGCGTCGAAGTCATTCGACGCATGCGAGGGACGGCGGGCGCCTGGACATGTACGGTAGGTCTGTACTGACGACCGTACATGTCCGAGCGGGCAGAATTCCAGCGGACTGTTTTAAAACAAGTCCAGGAATATTTGTCTGCTGGGAAAAGGCCCGGCGGGCAAATGTTTGCTGGAATTCGGCCCGCTCGCGCCCACACACGACCAAACATGTCTGCTGAAACTGGCCTGCGTGCCAGTTTCAGCAGACATGTTTGCTCGTGAGTATGGGGCCTATGTCATGTATTATGAGATGTACATGTAACATTGAAATGCACAAACAGGCGGAAATTGTCAAAAGATTAAATGGGATTTGCATCCAGGTGGTGCAAGAGCATCAGCAACAGGTTTTGGGAGCCATTGAGAGAGCAAAGCAAGTGACTGTTCCAGAACTGAATGCTATTATTCACCGTCACCATCAGCTACCGACCTGGTAAGCCAATAGGAAGGCCGATGGACTGTCCAGGCAAACGGAACTTTTACCCTAACAGCAGACCGGACATCCCCAAGTTGATCCGAAAAGGATCAATCCGGGTCTGCCGGAGTGTTCCACAAAAGGGGAGTAGTGTAACGGACGTATGCATGCTGCCTGGACATCGATAATCTTCATGCAGGGAGGACTACAAGGAACTGCATGGCTTGTCACAATTGGATGTACCACATTGTATTCTGAGCTCAAAGGGTTAATTGGACAAGGGTCTCTTTCACTGCTGAATGCTAATGTTCCCTTTGCATAGCTAATGAACTCTCTTTTGTGTAGGTAACAGCCTCCTGTGAGGTGTATGCTGATGGGGATTATGTGTGAGTGATAATTGTTTTAAAGGTTAATTGAATTCTATTGTCTGATCAAGCGAAGTTTAGGAGCCAAAACGTCTAGTGACCGATTGGCTCAAGGGAATGTCATTATATCAAAGTATGTGTATTGAAGCCCCCCCCCCCCCCCATGGGAGTGTCATTTGTTTCTGTACAGTTTGTAACCAGATATAAGGAGGTAAAATGTGGCATTAAAAGTCAGTCCTGCTTGACTCTGCAAACGTAGCCCGTCTCGTTTCTTGAAAGGGCGTTCGATGGGATATACTGGCGGTACTTGCATATCGCAGCTTGCCAGGGAAAAGGACGTCTCCAACGGCTGAGACCCTCTCACTAATCCGGGTAGCCGTTACATGTGTAATTTCAGAGTCTTTAGTCAGCAGTATAACTCCAACTGTGCTGGGAGAAGCCTCGTAGACACACAACCGGTTTTCCCGGCAGGAAAACTCACAGGAGAGCATTTGGCCAGGAATCCCGGCCGCGTGTATTCCATCAGGAAAACAGCCCAGAATCCCGACGGGAAAATAGAGAACCCTGCTCTCTATTTTCTCGCAGGTTTCCCGGCAGAGTGTTTCCTGCCATGAAAACTGGTCGTCTGTATGCTTACCTGTCCCAGGTAAACTTGCGCATGCTCAATAAGAGTTCAACGCATGCGCGGTAGCATACAAGTTTAGTGTGGGGTGTAGCAAGATGGCAGCGACGGCATCAAATGTGACGAGCGCCGGACGTCACCGCGTTCTTGCCATTCAAAAGAATGGCGGTTCGTTTGAATGGCCGTCTGTATACACGGCTTTGCAAGAAAAGCTTGCCAGGAATCCTGTCAGGAAAACCAATGTTTTTTTCCTGACGGGATTCCCGGGCCGTGTGTACAGGGCCAGAGGCTAGCTGGAGGCTATTTGCCCCCCCTCCCCTTTCCTGGTGCCAATACCAATAGTTTGCCCCTGTAATTCTTCTAGAATTTTCAGTAGCATTGGCAGGCTTTATGGTAGCCACCGAGCTTGCCGCAGCCTTCTTATGTATCCTTATGTATTTTTAAGATGATATTCATTTATGTCATTGTCATAGAATTGTCCCTAACTCTAAACCTATATTATTGCTTAACAACATGACCACCATTGTTCTCCTTCCATTTTATTTTATTTATTGGTTTGATTGTATGTACCTGTTCTATCTTTTTGATACATGCCTATTTTGGTTTTAGGCCCCTTTCAGACGGACGGCAGTTTTGCCGCAATTAAAAGCATGTACATTTTCAGTGAAATTCAAGGCTCTGCGATTAGCTGCATTTGTACATTTCAATTACGTGCGGTTACATGCGGCCGCGTTTAGCTGCGGTAGTCATTTCCATAGCAACCCTTTTTATTTTTTTTGATTATGATGTGCTTCCTGTTGTTCTTTTTTTTTTTCTAACGCTGCTATCCGCAGTTGACACAAAAGACTGCGATTACCTGCGGTTAAGTGCATATAGCTGCGCTAAATCGCACCTGGACGCATTCAATTCTATTTTTTTTATTTGCACCAAACCGCATGCAACGAAATCGCAGCTAAACGTTGTGTGTGAATGGGGCCATAGGAAAGCATTGTGTGCTTTTAGCTGCGGTAGAAAACTAGAAAATCTGCAGCTAAAAGCACCATTCTATCCGTCCGTGTGAAAGGCCCCTTCTCTGACTATCTGCAAATGTTTGATATGACGTGTTATTTTGTTCTAAATAAAGATTATACTACATTTTTTAGTAAAAGTCACTAGTAAAAAAAGTTCTGTGGTTTTGGTGAAATACATATGACTATGATAAGGACACTACTCCTTGCTGAGAATTGCTAACAATTTGCACTAACTGTAATGCAGGTGCTAACCATCACATGACAATTGCATAATTGCACTAGGGCATAATTCGTGGAATGGCATATACACACACTATTCAGCTCCCTGGATTGGTAATGTTTTAAAAAAAAAAAAAAGAACTTCACTTCCCCCTAGTGTGTCTTCAATTCACATATTCAATACTGACCTGCCCAGTATGCCCAGTGTTGTCCTGATACAATCCACTGTTCAGGTGTCACAGCCTGGGTCCTGCCTCACCCTCTTGGTCCTTACCAGTGATCGTGAGCCAGCTGCCTTTTCAAAGTTCAGGCAGCTGGCCCCTGATGACACATGCCAGCTCTACCCACAGCTGCTATGTGTTTCTACTCTTCGGGGGGGATTGGGGTTGTGCAGGGACCTAAGGTCACTGACTGAATTTAAGTTTCATTTTTTTCTTTTCGCAATAGGCCTACCCCACCAAGCACACTAAAATACTGAGAGGGACAGCAGCTAGACAGCCCCAAATGCAACAGGCATAACGAGTACACTGTGCGGTCCAAGCATCAGGAGCTACTACGTTTGTGGTACCATTGAACACAAATATCATGCCCTCTTTTCAGTTTGTTTTTACAGGAAGGTTTAACATGCTGAACAATTAGCTGCTAGAGGGTCGAGATGGAGGGAATTCTGGTGATCCTCAAAGCTCGTAACTGACCTAGGCAGATGTAGAACTTCAATCTGGCCCTCTTTGCTCCTCCAGATCGACTGAACCTCCTATCTCAAGGATCCCTCTTCCATCCTTTTCACAGTCTGAGGCTATAAGTTAGTATGGTGTTGAGAGATAGGGGGTCTCCTTTTTTTCATAATATCTGTAACGACACCCTGAGTATGAAAGGGGTTAACGTTGTTTAGGATATTACATTCCCGAACACCAAGGCAGCTACCAGACACTCCAATCAGCCGAACAAGAACCCCATACGAATTATTCTCCCCCAAATACGAGACGAAGCTCCGTGTTGATGGTCAAACAGGAATATCACTTTATTGAGAAATACAGGCTCTTATATACAGAAAAAGAGGAGGTTCCTACAACTTGCTCATACCACTTCAGCAATACACCTGTGACCAGGAACCTAATTAACATGAGCTCATTAACTAATCCCTTTAGACAGCATAGATGACTCAGACATGACCTTTAGGCTAGAGTTGATGTCTCCTAGTCTACAATACACATTATCATACATATCAACACAGAACTCCTTCACACAATTACAGGGTCAATTAGCACAAGCAACAATGAAAGACCCTCAGAAGCCATCCTAGACTAATTTACATTATAACAGACAATAGATAGACAGGTGGTTGGAGTTGATGACATTAGCATCGTTAAGCAATAGACGGTCGGCCTGTTACATTGAACTTCCTGGAATGCGCAAATAAGGAGTTATACTTCCTGGGCATAGACCTCACAGTGTACAGGGGATAACATCTTCATATTTCTTGAGAGATTTTGTTAATGAATGTTACTGTCCCATTTGAAGTAGTCCAAGATAAATTTTCTCAGTCACCCTATGCCCAAAAGGGACTGCCGTCACAATATCTAGTGTAGTGCCCTGCTTCTGATGACAGGCGCTATGTCAAATTTACAGGGTGTCTGAGCTGATAATTAGCCCAGACTTTGTTAATTAAGGCTAAATCAGCCTCTGTTCTGGCTGTGGCTGTGCTTGGAGGGATTTCCCTTTGCCTATAGGTGGCGATGCCACCACAGACCAAAGTTGGAACTAAGGCAAGCCATGGTGTATTGGGTATCTTTCCCCGGGAACAGCCCAGTGGGAGTGGTCTCCCCGCTGGGCATGCTGGGGAAGGATACTTAAGGGCAGATGCCATTTTACGGGGCCTTTCGCCTCGTGGCCCTCCTGGCGCGAGGCATGTGTTGTGTGATTTTTAGCCTCGGGACCATGCTGGCCCAAGGCTGCATTTCTGCCTGGTAGGCCCAGTTGTCATGACTGGGGCCTACGCTTTGGAGGTGATCCTGTGCTGTCTGCCCTGCGGGAGAAAGCCACTCAATGGAGGAAACCAGGGGAGGACCTGTCCCGGAAAGGACCAAGCGAAAGGCTGGTGCTTTGAGTGGTGCTTTGAGAGAGGCCCTGTAACTTATTGAAGGATGCACCGTAGCCTACAATTCCTTACAGTGTGCCAGGTTGGCTTAAAGGCTCTAGAACTGTAAGGCTGAATCTCCGGGTACCAAATCCTGTGGCAGAGGATTCCGGAATCTCTCATCTGAACTTGCAACCAGTCTGTGGCAGAGACTGAGATCAATCTTGTCCGTGCATCATCCCGGCTGCTAGGCCAGGTGAGAGGGGCCTATCCGGGTGAGAAATACCCACTCGAGAGAAAGTGGCGAGTGTGACTTTGAAGTTTAGAAACTCCCCAGTGAACTGCCTTGTGCGCCTGAACCTTCCCCTGATCCTTCAAGCCTCTACTTCTGCAAGTTGTTTGAAAATAAAAGCTGAAAGAAAAAGGATCTATAACTTGTGGAACTGTTTACAGACTCTCAACCCCTAGACAATGAGGAACGAGGTAACATGCAAGACCCAAAACTAACCAGCAGCTCTTACAGGGGTAGTGCTACACGTGGGGGCTTGTCCGGGATTTGCTGTTACCTTTTGCAACTAGACTGACAGTTTTTGTGTTATTTGAGCCCACGAGCTGCCCGCCTACAAAGAGTGCTAATTAAAAGGGTAACCACACAGTACGGTCTGGAATTCCCTTATGTTCCAAAATAGGTCATGCAGGAAATTGAGGCCAACAGAAAGCAGTGGTGCAATGAAGCCATTTGGGACTACCTAGCCGTGCCAAAACCATTCAGAAAACTGGACTACTCGTTCATTATGGCTGAACGGTTCAAGGGATGCTGGCTACATTGGAACTACGGCTGGCACATTTATGCTGATTGGGTGGTCATTTGCAGGCCAGGGAAAGACGACATTGTTTATTTTATTACGACCCTGGACTAGCAAGGAAACTCACTGACTTTGCGGGACCCCAGGTTTTACCTGTGATCATACAAGATGACAATTGCCTTCACTTTCTATTTTTTTCCCTTTTCACCCAAGGAGAAGAAAGTTTCAAATGAGAGGAGTTTTTTTTTTTCCTTCCCTCTCCTCCTTTGCTGCACTAACTGGACTTTGGGTCAATTAGGCAGTTAGGGTTAGGGTTGCTAAAGACGTCGAGAACAAGATTCTTCATCTGCACCACCATTCTTTGCTTGCACTAAAGGACTTGTGCTATGTTATGGTTATTGCCACCAGGTGGAAGTAGTCAGAAGATTAATAAGGGACTTAATTTTGTTTTAGGTTTATTCACATATTTAAGATAAAAAGGAAAGTTCCACCTCTGAGGAGGTGCAGCTCTGCTTCTTTTGAAATGTCCTGATATTATAATGTTATTTGCAGTGCGATCTTAAGAGCATTATAGGCCCCCGGGCAATACAGTGCACTGGGGCCCTGTCTACACAATCACGCACGAGAATTTACTGACAAAAATCATGAAATTTACTGGCAGAACCACATTTTTTTACCGGCACTGCAAAAAAGTACCTAAAATTACAGTTTTACAAATTTCCTCATTGACATGAAGGTTAGGTTACTATAACCCAGCCTGCTCAGAGTTTCCTCTTACATCAGAGTCTGCAGGATTCCCCCTTACAGTGAAAGGGAACTCTTATGTAAAGGGGAACGCTGTAGATCATGATGTAAGGGGGAACTCTGATGTGGAGGGGGGCTCTGGTGACCAGAGACCACCTTATATCAGAGTCCACTGCTTTCTCTTTACATCAGAGTGCCCACTTACATCAGGGTCCTCAGACTGGGTTCCTCCTTGCACTGTAAGGGGGAATCCTGCAGACTCTGATGTAAAGGGGAACACCAGGAACTCTGATGTTTGGGGCACTCTGGTGACCAGAGACCACCTTCCGTAGAGTAAATACACTAAGGTGAAGGGGGGGGTCACTAATATTTTTGTATTCACTCCCCCCTTACATCAGCAACCACCCGCCCCTTAGACTGGCTTGGTGGCGCTATCACTGACCTCCTCTCAGGTGCACCATGCAAGGCTCAGTCAGATTGCTCCATCTTGGCTGCTCTGGTTTTATCCTACAGTCTCCTCATGTCTGACTTCTCCCGTGACCCCCATCCTGGCGGCGCTCCCACTCTTGACTCCTCTCCAGACTCTTCCTCAGAGACTGTAGACACGATACAGTTCTACAGTTCTGACCCGCCGCTCTCCACCATTTTTTACTGGGGTCCCTGGGCAGCCAATGGGGCCCCCCAGGCAAGTGGGGCCCCCGGGCAACTTCCCAGCGTGCCCAATGGAAAAAAGACAGCCCTGGTCATTTGTTTGTGTGTCTCTGTTTTCTTTTAGGTAAGCAGGATCTTCTGTCAAGACTGCTGGAGAATAGATAGGCTAGACAGTAAGGTGTACGTTTAATAAACCGTGATAAGCGGAGATCATGATGATCACGGCTGATCACTGCTTATCACAGAGCATTGCCGGTTTAATAAACTGTGATAAGGAGCAGAGAACACATTCTTCACTTCACATCACAGCACATGGATGTTTTGTCACAAACGGCCAGTTTAATAAACCGTGATCTGAAGAACCCTTCCAGATTCACCAGCTCAGAGGTGGAGAATCTGGGAGAGAAGCTGGTGTGATAAGAGGAAGAAGGCTTATTTCTTCCTAATTTCAACACCAGTGGGTTAAAAATTAATATTAACAACAATATACGTGTGTGTGTGTGTATGTGTGTGTGTATATGTGTGTGTATATATATATATATATATATATATATATACACATACAGTATCTATATAACACGTGTGTGTGTATATATATATATATATATATATATATACACACACACACACACACATATATACCGTATTTATCGGCGTATACGCGCACTTTTTTCCCCTTAAAATCAGGGCAAAATTGTGGGTGCGCGATATACGCCGATGCTTGCTTCCCGCACTGTGTTTGAACTTTGCCGCCGATCCCTGCTTCCCGCGCTGTGTTTGAACGCTGCCGCAGACATATACCGAGCGCAGTATACTCAGGTACAGTCGGCCAGGCTCGGCTCCCTTCTAGGTTATGCGAGAGGAGCCGAGCGTGCCCGAGTGTACTGCGCTCGGTATATGTCGGCGGCGGCGGCGTTCAAACACAGCGCGGGAAGCAGGGATCGGCTCAGAGACAGCGCAGGAGCAGCGGGGAGGACACCACGAAGGTCGCAGACGGACGCCAGACCGGACAAGGCCGCCGATGGACGCCAGGCAAGACACCAAAACTGTAAGTAATAAAAAATAAATAAAATTCAGGAATTTCACGTCCAGAGTAGGGGTGCGCGCTATACGCGGGTGCGCACAATAGGCTGATAAATACGGTATATATATATGTGTATATATATATATATATATATATATATATATATACACACACACACATATATATATATATATACACACATATACACACACACACACATACATATACCTACAGTATTTATATATATATGTAATTTTATATATATATATATATATATATATATATATATATATGTTATCACATGTCTGAAAACATTAATTACATGTTCTTTTAAACGTTAGTTTCACTTTTTGAACTCGGCTGCACCATAATCTCACAATATCTCACGAGATTACAGGCAGTCCACCCAGTTTTACACAGATCTCGGCTGTTTTCAGAGAAAAAACGTCACCTCTGTTCACCATTTGAGAACTGAAGTTCTCAGTTTATTAAACCGGCTGCAGAGGAGATAATTCTCCTCATGAGAACTGCCGTGAACTGCTGTGAACTGAACGGAGAAAAAACTTCACAATTTATTAAACGGACACCTTAGAGAGGGGAGGTAATGTATATATTAATGTGATGTGATTGAAGAGTTCATGTGTCATGGATCTGCCACTTAAGGGTTAATGGTGCAGACTGATTTCAGTGATTAACAGCAGGCTGCCCTATTTAAACACTTCAGCAGCACAGGGTCTTTGCTGCCTGATCTGCAGTTCTAACGTGGATCCTATCTGAGACCTGTTTGCTATCTGAAACCTGATTTGAACACCGAACCCGGCTTGTCTGACTCCTCTCATCTCTCCTATCCTGACCCGGCTCCGTTTGACCATCCACCTGCTTGACTTCACTGCTGCCAGATCCACCTGCTTGTTTACCGACCATTCTTCAGTCATCTTTCTGCACGATCACCTGTTATGACCCGGCTTGTTTGACCCTGCTTTCCCGGTATACCTGAACTATTACTAACTTGTGCCGCTGTAGTCGCAGCTTCTGTGCGGGTCGCTGACCCATCCTACCTGAACTGTTACCAACTTGTGCCGCTGTAGTCGCAGCTTCTGTGCGGGTCGCTGACCCATCCTCCGCTGTACATTCAGCATCTACTTGCCAGAGGTATTCGTCCACCTGCTTCTACACATCACCACCCGGCACTCCTACCCCTCTGTGCTCCGAGCCCGCTGTCCCATATCCAGTGGCTCGCGAACCAGAGTCGTAAGAGAGGCTACCCTGCATTAGACTCTACACACCAGGTACGTTACAGTATCAGGCAGCCATGACAGAGTCTGCAGGTGTAGTTCCGGCCATGGAAGAGGTGTGTAAACATCTAGCTTCCCTTACCCAAGCCGTGAAAAATCTGCAAGATGGCTATCTAAGGTTGGAGGGACAAGTTCAGAACTTAACAGCATCTGGGGACGCAACTTCAGCATCTGCTGCTAGACCATCTACATCTTCATCCGCTTCTGGTCCGTCAGTAGTGATGTTACCGCCCGAACCCAGGGTTCCCATGCCCGAACGATTTTCTGGAGATCGAACCAAATTCCGGGACTTTCGCAACTCCTGTCATTTGTATTTCACCAAAGTAGGATTTGTTGTTTCTTTGCTTCAAGGGGAACCTTTGAATTGGGCACATCGATTACTGGAGAAGAACAGTGTCCAAACCGAGACTTTGCCATTCTTTTTCCAGGCCATGGCGCAACTTTATGACGACCCTCAGAGAACTGCCACAGCTAAAGCGGCTCTACTCGCTCTCCAACAGGGGCGAAGGACCGTAGAGGACTATGTTACAGATTTCCGCCGCTGGAGTGCGGACACTCAGTGGAATAGCGCAGCCTTGCGCCATTAATTTCGTTTAGGTTTGTCCGAAGCTTTAAAAGACGAATTGGCCCGAATTGGGGTACCTGACACCCTGGATGACCTGATCGATAAAGCTGTGCAGATCGACCGACGATTAAGGGAGCGCCGAGCAGAACGATCTTCTCAGCCCAGTCTGGGTCACTACCCGAGCTCCTTTGCCTCCTTCTCGTTATCAGCCACCAACTTCTTCTAACTCTACTGGCTCTTCCTTGGACACTCCTTAACCCATGCAGTTAGGCGTGATGCGACCTACCTTACCGCCAGAAGAACGCATTCGCCGCCGCCAGCTGAACTTATGCCTGTATTGCGGTGAGGCCGGCCACTACGTTCACAATTGCCCTGTTAAACTACGTAAGTCCCGATCATCAGTTCCTGGTAACATTTCTGCTATCTCTACCAATACCAACCTTCTCGATATCTCCCTTTTGTTTACAGCTTCCAGGAAAGACGGTGTCGGTCAAAGCCATCGTTGATTCAGGTGCGTGCAGCTGCTTTATTGACTCCTCATTTGCCGATATGCACAACATCCCTGTCCGCTTAAAGAACTTTACACTTTCAGTTTTTTTGGCTGATGGCTCACATATCAAATCCGGGCAAGTCACCCAGGAAACCTTTCCTTTACCTGCCATCACTGCCTCCAATCATAAGGAACTTTTGATTTTGGACGTTATCTCGTCTCCTTTGTTCCCGGTGATCATGGGAATACCTTGGCTTAAAGCACATAATCCTCAGATCGACTGGATATCCAAAGAAATCTTGTTTTCATCCCCCTACTGTCAAGTACACTGTCTACCTGGACGCCCTGATCCATCTTCTGCCCTACTTTGTTTGAATACCGATCCAAGTCTGCTACAGTCCGTCCCTAAACCCTACCACCAATTCCTGGATGTCTTCAGCAAGAAGGGAGCTGACTCCCTTCCACCTCATCGGCCATATGATTGTCCGATCGACCTCCTTCCCGGGGCTGAGATTCCCTTCGGACGAATTTTTCCACTCTCCGAAAAAGAACAGGACGCATTAAAGATCTACCTGGATGAAAATCTGGAAAAGGGATTTATCCGCCCGTCCACTTCACCAGCAGGTGCCGGAATATTTTTTGTTACAAAGAAAGATCAATCTCTCCGTCCCTGCATTGACTACCGGGAACTCAACAATGTTACAGTGAAAAAACATTACCCCTTACCCCTAATACCGGAACTCTTCCAAAAGCTAAGGTTTGCCGTCATTTTCACGAAATTAGACCTGAGGGGAGCTGTCATGGACTTGGTAGACCACTAGGTGGCGCTAATCGCGCACCGGCGCGCAATAGCGGCAATAGCGCATTAGCACGCATGGGAGCGCGCGTTCGCGGCACGTCGGCGCGCACGGGAGCGCACGTTCGCGGCACGTCGGCGCGCACGGGTGCGCGCAATAGCGGCGCGCGCGGGCATGCGCAATAGCGGCGCACGCGGGCACGTGCTGACGCCATTTTGGCGCCACTTAGGCTATTTAATGGGGCTCTCCCCATAGCCCCCTGCTGCTCAGTCAACAGCGTTCCTGTTTACCCTACCTGATACCTGTTACCTGATTGGCTCCTGTTTCCTGTGACCTTGGCTTACCATTGACCCTGCTGTTCTCCGCCTGCCCTGACCCTTGGCTTGTCTGACTTCGCTTCCGCCTCCTCCTTCCAAACGGTCTGCTGCCCGCCTGTTACTGATCCGGCTTGAACTACGACTCTGCTTTGGCTTCCCCCTGTACCTGATCCGCCCGCCTGTGTTTGACCCGGCCTGCCTGACTCTGCCAGCATCTGTACTACAGCACACCTCCCACCTGCTGCCTGTTCCAGCCATCTGCACCAAGCTCCTGTTGTCTGCTGTCTTACCTCCAGCATCTCTGCAGTTCCTGCATAGCATCTGTGAAATCTTCAGGAGACCACCGCAGACCTGCACGGCACCTTCCTGGCGCTTGTGCGACTCTGAACTCTAGCGCTCCCTGTCTGCTCTACCAGGGGTTCCGGAGTCAGAGGAGCAAGAGCTGCCATTCCCTGCACGCCAGGCTCTGCTCTGTACCAGGTACGTGACAGTACTGAGCAGCCATGTCTGAGCCTGCGCAGGGAATGGACCCTATGACGGAACTTTGTCGCCATCTGGATGGCCTTACCCAAGCAGTCAGGGCCCTGCAGGAAGGCTATACCCGACTTGAAAATCGTGTCCAGGAACTGTCTACTCCATCCACTTCTTCTTCGTCTGGCGCATCCGCGTCACCTTCAGTTATTATGCTGCCTCCTGAACCTAAAGTGCCCATGCCTGAAAGATTTGCAGGAGAACGAAGCAAGTTTAGAGCGTTCCGGAACGCTTGTGAGCTCTACTTTGCGCTTCAGCCACGAACTTTCTCACTAGAAGCTACCAAAGTAGGTTTTGTTATGGCCCTTCTATCGGGTGAACCGCAGGCGTGGGCCCACCGTCTGATGGAGCAAATGGACTTATCCCTTGACCGGTTGGACACGTTCTTTCAGGCTATGTCCTTGTTGTATGAAGACCCTCATCAGGCCGCTACCGCTGAAGCCGCTTTGCATGCCCTCCTGCAAGGTCGCAGACCCGTTGAGGACTATGTAACCGAGTTCAGAAGGTGGAGTGCGGACACTACCTGGAACAATTCGGCCCTTTGTTATCAGTTCCGCTTGGGCCTCGCCGAAGCACTTAAGGATGAACTCGCACGTGTAGGGGTCCCTGACACTTTGGAGGCTCTTATCAACCTAACCATCCAGATTGACAGACGCTTGAGGGAACGCAGGACTGAACGTGCCACCGGTCTGAATCGCCCAACATGGATGCTACCCCGGGTACCCGCGTACCCTAACCCGATTCCTCCAGCCCCGACCACTGCCTCTAGAGACATTCCAGAACCCATGCAGCTGGGGTTGATCCGCCCTTCTCTCACTGCTGAGGAACGACTTCGACGCCGGACAAACAACCTTTGCCTCTACTGCGGAGAGTCCGGCCACTACGTGAGGACCTGCCCAGCAAAATTCCGTAAGTGCACCTTCATGTCATCTGTCCCCTCACCCATTGTCTTCAACAAATCTGCTCATCTGGCTGTCCCCGTTTTATTGCAGCTTCCAGGAAGGGATATACGGACCAGCGCCATACTTGATTCCGGGGCCTGCAGCTGTTTTCTGGACTCTGCCTTTGCCACTCATCACCATATTCCGTTGCGCCCAAGGGCTGTTGGACTGTCTGTACACTTGGCCGATGGGTCCATCTTGAAATCCGGGCCAGTCACCCAAGAAACCTTGCCCATCGCCACTACCATCTCGGACAGTCATCGAGAACTTTTATGCCTGGATGTTATTGAATCCCCTCTGTTCCCTATAATCCTGGGCATACCCTGGCTCCAGGCTCACAACCCTCAGATAAACTGGACTACCGGTGAGATTTGCTTTTGTTCCACCTACTGTCAACAACACTGCTTGCAGGCAATCTCATCTCCCCCCTCTTTGCTTTGCATGGACTCCGACATTGAAATCCGCCAATCCGTCCCCGAGGTGTACCATGAGTTCCTGGACGTCTTCAGCAAAAAGGGGGCTGACACCCTTCCCCCTCACCGACCATACGACTGCCCGATTGAGCTTCTCCCCGGGGCCGAGATCCCTTTCGGAAGAATTTTCCCCCTAACTGAACTAGAACTTGGAAATCTAAAGACTTATGTCGACGATAACCTCAAGAAGGGGTTTATTCGCCCCTCTACCTCACCAGCAGGGGCAGGAATTTTCTTCGTTGAGAAGAAGGACCATTCCCTCCGCCCCTGCGTGGATTACCGCGAGCTTAATAAGGTAACAATAAAAAATCGGTACCCTCTCCCGCTGGTGCCGGAACTATTCCAAAGACTGGGAGCAGCGGTAATTTTCACGAAACTGGACTTGCGGGGGGCCTATAACTTGGTACGAATACGGGACGGCGACGAATGGAAGACTGCCTTCCGCACCCGCTTCGGCCACTTTGAGTACTTGGTGATGCCCTTCGGGCTCTGCAACGCGCCTGCCACATTCCAGCACTTCGTGAATGACATCTTTAAAGACTACCTTGACCTCTTTGTCGTGGTCTACCTTGATGACATCCTCATTTTTTCCCCTTCTGTTGTCAAACATCGGGAACACGTCAAAAGCGTACTTAAGCGACTCCGAATACACGGATTATACGCCAAACCTGAAAAATGTGAGTTTGAATGTGAAAGCATACAGTTCCTGGGACTTGTTATTTCAGTCAACGGCATTGAGATGGACCCGCAGAAGGTTACGGCAATCCTTGAGTGGCCTGCGCCCACAGATAAAAAGGGCATCCAACGCTTTATCGGGTTTGCCAATTTCTACAGAAAGTTCATTAGGGGGTTTTCCAACATCATCGCCCCCATAACTGGCCTAACCAAACAAACTGTCCGGTTCCGTTGGTCCCCTGAAGCCCAAGGAGCTTTTGAGGCGTTGAAGAAACTGTTTACGTCTGCACCGGTCCTTAGACACCCAGATGCCAGCCTGCCCTATATCTTGGAGGTGGACGCTTCGGAGACGGCAGTCGGGGCGGTGCTTTCCCAAAGACAGGGGCCAAAGGCCCTTCTCCACCCGGTTGCTTTTTTTTCCCGCAAACTATCTGACGCGGAACGGAACTATGATGTGGGTGACCGAGAACTTTTAGCGATCAAGGCAGCGCTGGAGGAGTGGCGGTACTTATTGGAAGGTGCAGCGCACCCAATTTTGATCTATACAGATCACAAGAACTTAGAATACCTGAGAGTAGCCAAGAGACTAAGACCACGTCAAGCCAGATGGGCGCTTTTTTTTACCAGGTTCACTTTCCATATAACGTACAGGCCAGGGTCGAAGAATACCAAGTCCGATGCTCTTTCCCGGATGTACTGCGATTCTGAAAACCCTGCTCCTCCGGACACTATCTTATCTTCGGGAAATTTTCTGTTGCTTCAGGATGACCTATTGTCACGAATCAAACAGGCCTCTGCAGGAATGGCCTCCTCTTCGGATACAAATTTGCAACTCAGAGATGGCTTGCTGTGGCATGAGGACAGGATTTTTGTGCCGGAAGACTTACGGGTCAGTGTCCTGAGTCTCTGTCATGACCATGAGCTGGCTGGCCATTTTGGGGTACAGAAGACCTCGGAACTCTTGCAGCGCACGTTTTGGTGGCCCCAGCTTATGAAAGACTGTAAGAGTTATGTGGAGTCGTGCACCACGTGCATCCGAAGTAAAGGGAGCAAATCCAGAGCCTGGGGACTGTTGAAGCCTTTGCCCGTACCAGAGAGACCATGGAGAATGATCTCCATGGATTTTATTGTTGAGCTCCCTCCTTCTGAGGGTTTCACCACCATTTTTGTGACAGTGGACAGACTATCCAAGATGGCACACTTTCTGCCCATGAGGGGTACACCTTCTGCTCCCGAAACTGCTAAAATCTTCATTAAGGAAATTGTGCGGTTACACGGCATCCCCGCAAATATCGTGTCAGATCGTGGAGTACAGTTTACTTCCAGGTTCTGGAGAGCGCTCTGCGAGTCCCTCAAGATTGAGCTGTCCTTCTCATCTGCTTATCACCCACAATCAAATGGCCAAACTGAGAGGACAAACCAAACTTTAGAACAATACCTACGCTGTTTCTCTTCGTTCTCCCAGGAAGATTGGGTCTCTCTACTTCCACTGGCTGAATTCGCATATAATAATTCAATTCACTCTGCTACCAAACAATCCCCTTTCTTTGCGAATTACGGCTACCACCCGCTATTTTTGTCTAATCGTGTCCCGGAATGTACGGTGCCCGCCGTCCAAGAGACATTAAACTTCTTCAGCGCTAACAACAGGCTTCTCCAGGAAACTATGGCAAAGACTCAGGAGCATAATAAGGAGGTATTTGATAAAAGGCGAAGAGGAGAACTCAACCTGGAACCTGGGGATCTGGTATGGTTGTCTACTGTGAACTTGAGACTTGCCTGTCCGTCTAAGAAACTGGGGCCTAAGTTTATGGGGCCATTTCCAATCAGAAGGAAGATCAACAGTGTGGCCTATGAACTCGAATTACCAGAGTCTTTCCGCATCCATCCGGTCTTTCATGTCACCCTCCTGAAGCCTGACGTCGCTAACCCCTTTCCTGGGCGAAGCACTGATCCACCCGAACCGGTCTTGGTTAACGGTGAGGAGGAATTCGAGATTGAGTCTATCCTTGACTGCAGAAAAAGGCGCAATCAGGTTCAGTTCCTGGTGAAATGGAAGGGCTATGGCCCTGAGGAAAACTCCTGGGAACCTGAACGTAACATCCACGCTAAGAGCTTGATTCGGTCCTTCAAGAACACCCATCCACTCAAGATGTCTCAGTTGGGCATCCGGAGGCTGCCCATTGGAGGGGGGCAATGTCATGGACTTGGTAGACCACTAGGTGGCGCTAATCGCGCACCGGCGCGCAATAGCGGCAATAGCGCATTAGCACGCACGGGAGCGTGCTTCGCGGCACGTCGGCGCGCACGTTCGCGGCACGTCGGCGCGCACGGGTGCGCGCAATAGCGGCGCGCGCGGGCACGCGCAATAGCGGCGCACGCGGGCACGTGCTGACGCCATTTTGGCGCCACTTAGGCTATTTAATGGGGCTCTCCCCATAGCCCCCTGCTGCTCAGTCAACAGCGTTCCTGTTTACCCTACCTGATACCTGTTACCTGATTGGCTCCTGTTTCCTGTGACCTTGGCTTACCATTGACCCTGCTGTTCTCCGCCTGCCCTGACCCTTGGCTTGTCTGACTTCGCTTCCGCCTCCTCCTTCCAAACGGTCTGCTGCCCGCCTGTTACTGATCCGGCTTGAACTACGACTCTGCTTTGGCTTCCCCCTGTACCTGATCCGCCCGCCTGTGTTTGACCCGGCCTGCCTGACTCTGCCAGCATCTGTACTACAGCACACCTCCCACCTGCTGCCTGTTCCAGCCATCTGCACCAAGCTCCTGTTGTCTGCTGTCTTACCTCCAGCATCTCTGCAGTTCCTGCATAGCATCTGTGGAATCTTCAGGAGACCACCGCAGACCTGCACGGCACCTTCCTGGCGCTTGTGCGACTCTGAACTCTAGCGCTCCCTGTCTGCTCTACCAGGGGTTCCGGAGTCAGAGGAGCAAGAGCTGCCATTCCCTGCACGCCAGGCTCTGCTCTGTACCAGGTACGTGACAGGAGCGTATAACCTAATACGTATCAAAGACGGACATGAGTGGAAGACAGCATTTCGTACCCGTTATGGCCACTACGAGTACTTGGTCATGCCCTTCGGGTTATGCAATGCGCCTGCTACATTCCAACATTTTGTTAATGACGTGTTCAGAGATTTCTTGGACATTTTCGTTATTGTTTATTTAGATGACATATTAATTTTCTCTCGTTCCTTAGAAGAACACCGAGGACATGTCTGTAAAGTTTTGGATTGTCTTCGCCAGCACAGTTTGTATGCGAAAGCAGAAAAATGCGAGTTCGAGCAGCAAACCATTCAATTTTTAGGCTTGGTAATTTCTCCAACAGGAATTGAGATGGATCAAAAGAAGGTATCTGCAATCTTAGACTGGCCAACACCTCTAGATAAGAAAGGGGTAAAACGCTTCATAGGATTCGCGAATTTTTATAGAAAATGTATTAAAGGTTTTTCTGCTATTGTCGCCCCCATCACACAACTCACAAAACAGAACCTTCGCTTCCGTTGGAACCCTGAAGCCCAGAAGGCCTTCGACACTCTAAAAATAATTTTTACTTCAGCTCCAATTCTCAGACACCCCAATCCAGCGTTACCCTTCCTCCTCGAAGTAGACGCCTCTGAAGTTGCCGTTGGGGCCGTCCTCTCCCAACGTTTAGGAGATAAAGATCTAATACATCCAATAGGATTCTTTTCTCGAAAGCTTTCCCCCACAGAAAAGAACTACGACGTGGGAGATCGGGAATTACTAGCCATTAAGACCGCCTTGGAGGAATGGAGATATTTGCTAGAAGGCGCCGCTCACCCTGTTCTGATCTATACGGATCACATAAATTTGGAATACTTAAAAACTGCCAGACGCCTTAAACCTCGACAAGCTCGTTTGGCTCTTTTCTTTTCTTGTTTTTGTTTTCACATTACTTACCGGCCAGGATCTAAAAACGTGAAACCGGAGGGGGCGTGACCGGATGCAGGTGTGTGGCGTGAGAGAGATGTGAGGATGTGAGGAGAGGTGTGTGTCTCCCAAGCCCTACCATGCAGTCTAAATTAGCCACCTCTAACCTGAGTATGAGCCTTGAGATTGTTGCCTGCTGACCCTGCTGCTGAAATCACCAGGATTGAGAGGAGAACCCTGTGCTGTTGCTGTTGCGGCATTTCGATCCAGCGCTGGTGTGCGCCCTGTGTCCGGTGAATGTGACGGCAGTAACGTAATCGGAGGGACGCGTTTGGTGGGCAGCGGTCAGCTGATCCGGGCACACGTGACCGACCCAGCGAAGCCCGGCAAGTCTGAATCTGGAAAAGCCGGCTCAGGTGCCAGGAAGGAACCCCCCCAGCCATTCTCGTATCCCTGTGGTGGGAGACGGGCACAAGATAGGAGGATCTATACTCCATCTGGACGTTCCTCCTTCAGAATAGTGGCCAGTATAAGGGGGAAATGACAGCGGTATACAGTGAAGCCTGAAGGAAGAGGGTCTGAAAGCTGAAAGGACGCATTGAGTAGCACATGGAACTGAGTATACACGGTGAACTGTGAACGGAGTGGTGTAATGGTGTAATGAGCAGCATCTTGGCTAACTGTATGTGATTAATAAATTACACAGAACTGGTGCTCTGCATTTTATCACCCCCTCTCACAACACAAGGAAGTGGGAGAAGGAGAGCGGATCTTTTCCTTGATTGGGGAGAAATAATTTTGAATTTTGAAAGTGACTGAATTAAAACTAGCTTAGCGGTGCGCTTTGGGTATCCAGTTAGCTACAGTTGTTACTTCTGGCTATATTACGGCTAGATTCGACATTATACCATATACTAATACAGCACCTCCTTTTTTTTTTTTTTTTTTATATATTTTGACGAGACTTGACGATATTTACAGTCCACCTCCCATTCACCATTTGCCGACATCTGCTACATTCGGAGGCTTATTATGCCCAATGCTCTTAAATCGCAGGAAGGAATGTCGTCCACAAGATCAGCTAAAAGCACCCAGGCATCTGCCGCAAAGCAGGAGCGATATGTACATCCCTCATCTAATTCACCAGCTAAAGGCCAACTATCTACAGTCACAGCTCAACTTAAGCCGCAGACGGGGCCGCCACTTGACAGAAGGAGCCAGGGCCAAGCAGCCGTAAAACCAGCCAGTATTACCAGTACAGCAAACGCCAAAAACGTGAGTACTAAAGGGCCAGGGGGTGAGGTGTCTGGGGCTGTAAATATTCCGGTAACTATCGCAACATCTGGTGAACCAGACCCCCCCTTAGCTGGCATGATAACAGAAGGGGAACCTACACTAAGAGAGGTACTTTGTGCGGTGAACTCATGTAAGGACTACATGGTCAATTTTGACACCCAGTTAATGAGCTTAAAGGCCGAACTGCTATCCATGAGTCAGGAGCTACATAGGACTGGTGCAAGAACGAACGCTCTGGAAGAAAGGTTAAGCGCAGTTGAAGACACACTGTTCCCACTACAGGGGGAACTTAAAGGGTTACATGAGTTAACAGACCTTCAGGCGGCCAAGTTAGACGCGATGGAAAATCGATTGCGGAGAAATAACGTGAGAGTGGTAGGCCTCCCGGAGCAATGTGAAGGCACAAATCCTACTATATTTATGGAGAACTGGTGTAGAGAAATTTTTGGCTCTGACAGCTTTTCACCCTTTTTCTCCATAGAAAGGGCCCATAGGGTCCCCTTTAAAGTACTTCAACAAGGGAAGTATCCAAGGCCTATGCTACTAAAGTTGCTTAACTACACAGATAAGATGTCCATGCTGCAAAAAGCTAGAGAGATGGGGGACATTACATATAACGGAGTAAGAATCTCAATATACCCCGACTTTTCACCAGATTTACAGAAACGGAGAGCTGAGTTTATACCAATCAAAAAGTCCCTTCAGAAATACAGAATCACATATGCTCTTCTGTACCCGGCTCGTCTTAGAGTAGTAGCTCTGGGCAGGACTATCTTTTTCAATGACCCAACGGAAGTCTCCAACTGGCTGGAGGCAAATAAATCAGCTTTATAGCTCCCCAGAGACAAGGGGGGTGGGTCTAATAAGCAAAGAGGAAGATGAAAACACGTAAAGTCCATATAATTAAAAGGAAGGGAGAAAGAAGAACGTATATATATATGTGTGTTTTTTTTTTTTTTTTTTTCTGCCTGGACACCACTCCTGGCATCCCCAGCATTTTGGACTGCTCAGTTACGGGGGATGAAAACTAGCCTGACAAATGAATGATAAAAGGTCCAAACAAGGTTTTTTTTTTTTTTTTTTATTTTTTTTTTTTTTGTTTGGGAAGGGAAGAGAAAAGAAAAAAGCGACACATGATAACAGAGGACAGTCCAGTAGAGGGACCTGGCCACGGAAGGTTCAATAAAAATATGAGCGGACTGGAAATTTTTTTTTTTTTTTTTTTTTTTTTTGCACCTTAGAGATATGTAAGGACACTTGGTGAAACCCATGTTAAAATACTTTTTATATATACACATATTTACACAAGGTTTACTAGGTTGACACGGTGTATAGTGATTTATGAAGCCCTGTATCAGGGCCCTAATGGCAACATTATTACGGATGATTAAGAGATTAACTAAAGAAGAAAGCAGGGGGAGATAAATTTGGACACCAAGCATAGTACGCACATTTGAGTACCCCATCCTTTCATTACCCATTACCTTTATGGAGAAGGGGAAGTGAAGTATTATCTAGGGGTGGGGGAGGGGATTTATCCCCCCCTCCCCCCCCCTTTTTTTTTTTTTTTTCTTATTGTGGGGGAGTACTTGACACATAAATAGAAATACTCACACTAAAATGCACTGAGATATTTTCAGTAACACGTTAGAAACAACTAGCAACTAGTTAGCTAGCACTTTTTGATAAACGTCACAATTGTCGCAACGTTGAATTAATGTTTGTTTTTTAACCTACTGTAAACACATTTATGACATAATGTTTTTACTCCCCTTAGGGTTATGTCCCAGGCAGGGGCGTTGCTAGGTAGCAAAAAGACCAGGGGCTTCAGCCCGAAGCCCGAACCGGGGGGGGGGGGTTACACGGTGCGACTCACCTGACCTACGCGCGCGTGTGTCAGTACACACACTGACGTGTGTATGTATGTCAGTTACACACTCCATGAGATCAGCATGTAAGAAAGCTCTTAGGCACACTAGCATGTCGTTCAGGGTTGTTTCTGACACATGATCTACATACACCACTGACCAGACCTACTGACACTGACCTGACCTGTCCTACATACACTGGCCTGTCCTGTCCTACATACACTGGCCTGTCCTGTCCTACATACACTGACCTGCCCAACACTAACACTGACCTGTCCTGACCAACACTAACACTGACCTGTCCTGACCAACACTAACACTGACCTGTCCTACACTAACACTGACCTGTCCTGACCAACACTGACCTGTCCTACACTAACACTGACCTGTCCTGCCCAACACTAACACTGACCTGTCCTGCCCAACACTAACACTGACCTGTCCTGCCCAACACTAACACTGACCTGTCCTGCCCAACACTAACACTGACCTGTCCTGCCCAACACTAACACTGACCTGTCCTGCCCAACACTAACACTGACCTGTCCTGACCAACACTGACCTGTCCTACACTAACACTGACCTGTCCTGCCCAACACTAACACTGACCTGTCCTGCCCAACACTAACACTGACCTGTCCTGCCCAACACTAACACTGACCTGTCCTGCCCAACACTAACACTGACCTGTCCTGACCAACACTAACACTGACCTGTCCTGACCAACACTAACACTGACCTGTCCTGACCAACACTAACACTGACCTGTCCTGACCAACACTAACACTGACCTGTCCTGACCAACACTAACACTGACCTGTCCTGACCAACACTAACACTGACCTGACCAACACTAACACTGACCTGTCCTGACCAACACTAACACTGACCTGTCCTGACCAACACTAACACTGACCTGTCCTGACCAACACTAACACTGACCTGTCCTGACCAACACTAACACTGACCTGTCCTGTCCTACACTAACACTGACCTGTCCCACATACACTGACCTGACCTGTCCTGTCCCACATACACTGACCTGACCTGTCCTGTCCTACATACACTGACCTGACCTGTCCTGTCCCACATACACTGACCTGTCCTGTCCCACATACACTGACCTGTCCTGTCCCACATACACTGACCTGTCCTGTCCCACATACACTGACCTGTCCTGTCCCACATACACTGACCTGTCCTGTCCCACATACACTGACCTGTCCTGTCCCACATACACTGACCTGTCCTGTCCCACATACACTGACCTGTCCTGTCCCACATACACTGACCTGTCCTGTCCCACATACACTGACCTGTCCTGTCCCACATACACTGACCTGTCCTGTCCCACATACACTGACCTGTCCTGTCCCACATACACTGACCTGTCCTGTCCCACATACACTGACCTGTCCTGTCCCACATACACTGACCTGTCCTGTCCCACATACACTGACCTGTCCTGTCCCACATACACTGACCTGTCCTGTCCCACATACACTGACCTGTCCCACATACACTGACCTGTCCCACATACACTGACCTGTCCCACATACACTGACCTGTCCCACATACACTGACCTGTCCCACATACACTGACCTGTCCCACATACACTGACCTGTCCCACATACACTGACCTGTCCTGTCCTACATACACTGACCTGTCCTGTCCAACATACACTGACCTGACCTGTCCCACATACACTGACCTGTCCCACATACACTGACCTGTCCCACATACACTGACCTGTCCCACATACACTGACCTGTCCCACATACACTGACCTGTCCCACATACACTGACCTGTCCTACATACACTGACCTGTCCTGTCCAACACTAACACTGACCTGGCCTACACTAACACTGACCTGTCCTGACCAACATACACTAACACTGACCTGTCCTGACCAACATACACTAACACTGACCTGTCCTGACCAACATACACTGACCTGTCCTGACCTGACCTGCATACACTACACTGACCTGCATACACTACACTGACCTGACCTCACTGACCTGACCTCACTGACCTGCATACACTACACTGACCTGACCACACTACACTGACCTGACTACACTACACTGACCTGACTACACTACACTGACCTGACTACACTACACTGACCTGACTACACTACACTGACCTGACTACACTAACCTGACCTGCATTGCATACACTGACCTGACTACACTACTTTTGCCGCCCCCCCCCCCCCCCAGCATGCACACACAGCGCCGCATAGTGCCGCAAAAATGACAGTAAAGAGCTGCTAAAATAGCTGGACCCCTTTTACATTACACAGCACTGCACCTCTGGACCCCTTTTACATTACACAGCACTCTGGACTCCTTTTACATTACACAGCACTCTGGACCCCTTTTACATTACACAGCACTCTGGACCCCTTTTACATTACACAGCACTCTGGACCCCTTTTACATTACACAGCACTCTGGACCCCTTTTACATTACACAGACAGCACCGCACCTCTGGACACCTTTAGATTTACACAGACAGCACCGCACCTCTGGACACCTTTTACATTACACAGACAGCACCGCACCTCTGGACCCCTTTTACATTACACAGACAGCACCGCACCTCTGGACACCTTTAGATTTACACAGACAGCACCGCACCTCTGGACACCTTTTACATTACACAGACAGCACCGCACCTCTGGACCCCTTTTACATTACACAGACAGCACCGCACCTCTGGACCCCTTTTACATTACACAGACAGCACCGCACCTCTGGACTCCTTTTACATTACACAGACAGCACCGCACCTCTGGACCCCTTTTACATTACACAGACAGCACCGCACCTCTGGACCCCTTTTACATTACACAGACAGCACCGCACCTCTGGACCCCTTTTACATTACACAGACAGCACCGCACCTCTGGACACCTTTAGATTTACACAGACAGCACCGCACCTCTGGACACCTTTTACATTACACAGACAGCACCGCACCTCTGGACACCTTTAGATTTACACAGACAGCACCGCACCTCTGGACACCTTTAGATTTACACAGACAGCACCGCACCTCTGGACACCTTTTACATTACACAGACAGCACCGCACCTCTGGACCCCTTTTACATTACACAGACAGCACCGCACCTCTGGACTCCTTTTACATTACACAGACAGCACCGCACCTCTGGACCCCTTTTACATTACACAGACAGCACCGCACCTCTGGACACCTTTTACATTACACAGACAGCACCGCACCTCTGGACTCCTTTTACATTACACAGACAGCACCGCACCTCTGGACATCTTTTACATTAGACAGCAACACTCTGCACCACTAGACCCCTTTAGATTTACACAGACAGTCCCCCCCCAGCTCTGCCCTTTCCTACATTAACCATGCAGATGGAGAGAGACAGTGAGCAGCGCTGAACAGAGGGCAATCACCTGCTGGTTTACTTACTTTAGCAGCTCTCTACTCGGCACTGCTCACTGTCTCTCTCCCCTGCGGTACAGGAGAGAGTGATTTTTGCTTACCTTGGCTTGCTGCTTGGATTCTCCAGATGGAGAAAATCAAACTTGGCGCCGCCGCCGCGCTGTACACGTCATGGCATGATGGGTATCGTATCCCATACGGCCAATCAGCGCACCACAGAGGCACAGCGCCTCCCACTCCACCGCCCACCAATCGCTGCCTACTTCACTTGGGCTCCTGCGCCGTTATTCTGTTTTTTTCAGCCCTTCCGCCTGGTTGGCTGGTGTTCCCCGCCACTCCCACATCGAGGGAGACAGACAGTTCCACCAGCCAATCAGGCGGAAGGGCTGAAAAAAAAAACAGATAACAGCGCAGGAGCCCAAGTTAAGTGCCGTAAGATGTAAAAAAAAATGTTCCCTGCTCGGCGGGACTCGGGGCTATGTGTGACATCCCTAATGGCCGAGACTCGGGGCTTTTCACAGACCCATTCGGGGCTCCAGCCTCCCCAGCCCAACCCTAACAACGCCCCTGGTCCCAGGGGATCTAGTATAGGGGGGTGGTATTATATTGTTAAGGGGGGGGAGCGGGTTGGTTATTACTTTTTCTTTTACAGGGTTGCAGGTAGTTTTGATTCAGTTTTTTTGAGAGAGAGAGAGAGGGAGGGAGGGACACGTGTCTGCGAGTCTGTAGTATGTGTGAGAGGGAGCGTAGAGAGGTCACTGGACAAGTCCCCAAAGGGTGCCCAGTAGGGCGAGGTAGGAAGTGGGCGGGTGGGAGGGGAGGGTGGGGGGAGGTGGGGAGGGGAGGGAGGGAATGGGAAGTGTTAAAGGGAGGGGATAGGAAGCGTACACTACTGGTATTAAGAGCTGTATTACGGGGGGTGAGAGCGGGAGGAGCGAGAGAGATGAGGCCAGAGGGCGCCCAGGTTTACATAGAAAAGCGAGAGATGGCCATTTACCTAGGCTGCGGGACCAAAACCGAGCACTTTATTATTATGTTAAACAGTCTAGATGCAGGATAGGTTACTGGCCATCACTTCTTGGAATGTACGAGGAATGGGGGATCCAACCAAGAGAACAGCAGTTATGTCACTCCTGGAAGATGGTATACCGGGACTGATATGCTTGCAAGAGACACATTTGACCAAGGACTCAGTTTCATTATTGAATAGTCGTAAATTTCAATCCCAGTTCCACTCGGTGCACTCATCTTATTCAAGGGGAGTGAGCATATTGGTGGGGAGGGGCGTGACGTTTTCCTGTATCGAGTCTCAGATAGACGACCAAGGTCGATATATATTTCTTTCCTGTCTAATCGAGAACCGCCCATACGTTCTAGCCAACATGTATATCCCCCCACCATTTAAGCTAGAGGTCCTATATAAACTCCTTGAGTTTGTTTTGGATAAAACAGCTGTTCCGGTAATAGCTGTAGGGGATTATAATGAGGTTTTAGACAGAAGCCTGGATAGATTCCCTCCTGGGAAAAAATCTAACGAGGGACGACTAGCTCGATTCCTAGAGGAAATAGGGTTGAGGGATATATGGAGAACTTATTTTCCTCAGGATCACCAATACTCGTGCTATTCCAGCTCCCACCACACGCTTTCTAGAATAGATCTGGCTGTGGGTAGTGAGGATGTAATTCCCCTGGTAAAGAGAATATACTATGGCCCCAGAGGGGTTTCGGACCATTCCCCTCTGGTGCTTATATTGAAGATTGGAGTTAAAGTCTCCCGCAATGAATGGAAATTTAACCCAGGTTGGCTGGAGCTGATTGTCGATCCAGGATCCTTGGAGTCTAAATTAAAAGATTTTGTATACATTAATACAGGATCCGCACCGACGGGAATAGTCTGGGATTCTCTGAAAGCCTTTATGCGAGGTCTGCCAATACAGCAGGTCGCTAGGATAAAAAGAGAAGGGAGAGAGCAGGAGGATAGGTTGGCCCGTGAGACCACTCAAGCAGAACAAAGGTTTATCGAGCAGCCTACCCCAGACACGCGGGAAGCATGGTTGACAAAACAGCTAGAGTATAGCACAGCCATTCTGAGAAACGCGGAGAATAAGCGAACTCTACAAAGACAGTGCCAGTTTGGTGAGGGAGAGAAGATAGGGCGGATGTTATCGCTCCTGAGTAGAACCAACTCCCCCCCGTCAAATATCCTAGCAATAAGGACAATAGCGGGAGAAACTTCTATGGATGGCCAAGTGATTCTACAAACGTTTTGTGATTACTATAAAGAACTCTACAAATCTAAGGGGGGGGTCGGGAGAGTAGCCATGGAAACGTTTTTCCAGAAAATAGTAGTCCCTACCCTGCCTGATAAGGATAGACAGGCCCTGGAAGCACCAATCACTTTAAGCGAAATCCAGCAAGTAGTAACCGAGATGCCAAATCAAAAATCTCCTGGCCCGGATGGATTACCCATCGAGATATACAAGAAATTTAGCGAGATCTTGCTTCCAGAGTTGCTGAAGGCCCTGGAAGGGGCTGAAAGTGGAGGTACACTCCCTTGTTCAATGCTGGAAGCAACTATCATAGTAATTCACAAGGAGGGGAAGGAAAAATTGTCGCCCTCATCTTATCGCCCAATTTCCTTGCTACCTACCGATGTTAAGATCCTAGCTAAAATTCTAGCAACACGCCTAAATAGATATATTAGTAGCCTTATTCACCTAGACCAGTCAGGGTTTATACCAGGCAGAGCAACAACTACCAATATAAGAAGAACTTTTTTAAATATACAAATACCAACGGATAATGAAAGACCCAGAGCGGTGCTATCTCTCGATGCCGCTAAGGCATTCGATAGCCTTGAATGGAGATACTTATGGGAAGTATTAGAGAAATTCGGCATCGGACCTCGCTTTATTAGATGGGTTAAATTACTATATAGCGAGCCAAGAGCTAAAGTTAAAATTAATAATGAGATATCGGAAGTCTTTCAACTAGAGCGAGGGACGAGACAGGGGTGTCCTCTATCCCCCCTTCTGTTCGCCCTCGCTATGGAACCACTTGCAATAATGGCCAGGGCGAGGTCGGACATAATGGGGTTTAGAAGACACCAAGGGGAAGACAAAATTGCACTATTTGCAGATGATATCTTGTTTTTTCTAGGTGATGTTGAAACCACTCTAGACAAAGTGATGCAATTGGTAGACGATTTTGGTCATTTCTCAGGGTTAAAAATAAACTGGGAAAAATCTGCCCTTTTACCACTGGATCCAGTTGACCTCCAGCTTAACTCTCAACTAAGTGTGGTTACAAAATTCAAATACCTAGGGATATGGATAACGAAAGACGTCTCTCAATATGCAAATTTAAATCTTGCCCCATTGCTAGCAAAGTGGAAAAATAAATGTGATATCTGGAAAAGACTGCCCTTGTCCGTAGCAGGACGATGTAACCTAATTAAAATGCTATGGCAGCCACAATTATTATACGTGCTCCATAATGCACCCTTATGGTTGGGATACATGTGGTTCAAAAACATAGAATCATTATTTAGAGAACTTATATGGAAGGGAGGCCAAGCAAGGATAAGTTTGCAAACACTTCAACTGCCAATAAAAGAAGGGGGAATGGCGGTTCCACACCCAAAGCTATATTTTATTGCGTCACAATTGCAACATTTAGCAGGGTGCGGAACCGCAGAGAGAGACGACTCCATTATCCGTTTGATGTTAATACGCAACCCCCACAAACTGCTGGTGGAAGCTCTAGAGGCAAATTTTTTCCCCCACAAATACCCCACCATAAAACTAGTTACTAAAGTTTGGCATATTACAAAGACCCTATTGGGATATGTTGGCCAAACAGAATTTTCCCCCCTATGGAAAAATAACAACTTACAGGAAGTAACAAGTATAGAAGAATCGAGGGAGTGGACGAGTCAAGGTATAACCCGCCTAAAGCACCTGTTTGAGGACAATACCTTAAAAACATTTCTAGATTTAACAAGGGAATTTAATATCTCAAACAAAACATTTTATAAGTACTTGCAGATTCGCCATGCTATTCAAGCACAGTTTAGCTCTAATATAATTGTATGGACCCAGATACCCATCCTTATTAAGGTAATCAATGCAAGAATTGCCAAAGGCTTAATATCAACATTATATAATAGTCTGGGCGCTAGCGCGATAAGCAGAGCGGGCCCGGCTAAGAGTAAAGTAGCATGGGAAAAAGACTTGGGAACAATATCACCCGAACTGTGGGATAGGATCCTTCAACAAGGCGCTCTGGTCTCAATTGCCCCCGCGCAAAGACTGTCCCACTTGTTCCTATTATATAGGGTATACCATACCCCGCACAAAATGTTTAAATTAGGGTGGAGACAAAATAATGAATGCCCGAGATGTAAAGATAAAGGAGATCTAATACACATGGTCTGGAAGTGCCCCAAACTCTATGGCTTTTGGGTGAAAATAATAGAAAAGATAAACAAAGTCTTCAGAATATCTCTTGACCCAGTGGCTAGGATTTGTCTTTTGGGGTGCATAGAGGACATAAGAGTTCCTCAAGGCAATAGGGAAGCTATACTGAGATGCCTCTTCCAGGCACGTAAGACGATAGCCCAAAAATGGCAGGCACAGACTCCTCCGTCGGTAGAAAACTGGTTAGCAACTATGAAGCTAACAATCTCAAACGAGAGAGTGTACTTCACTCGTCAAGGGAACTACGGGAAATTTGAAAGAATATGGGGACCGTGGCAGAGGGCGGAGGGGAACTTAGGCTAGGGAAATCGGAAAAATTCCTTCCAGGATACTACGCCCTCCCCCGGCAGCAGTGGCTGATCCCCATTGAGGTCGGGGTGGGACGGATGGGAGCCCCAAACAGGGTTTAGTACCCCCCCGGGAATTTGACCCCTAACACCAATATAAAGGAAAAAGCTGTAAACCCAATGGCCTCATCTCTTCTCGTCTCTCCTTTTTGCACAGTGGATCGATCAATAGGGTAGCACGCTTCCTTAGACAGGGGTAGGGAGGGGGGTTGGGGGAGGGGAAGAATAGACATATGGCTAGGAGATATAGCAGGCACCAGGCACCTTCGGCTATACAAGCTGAGAATATGATTAGTATTGTCTGTAATTGGTCGTTTTTTGTTTAATTTTCCTTTCTTGGCTCGTATGCTGTAATATTGCTATCTGTTTAAATATCTGCCTGTTGTACCAAGCCATTTTAAAATCAAATAAAAAACAAATAAAAAAAAAAAAAAAAAAACGTGAAACCGGATGCATTATCCCGAATGCACGACAATCCGAAGGATGCATCCACTCCTGATACCATTTTACCAGACAACAACTTCCTACTGTTACATACCGACCTACTCTCTATGATCAGAAGGGCCTCTTCCGATTCCTCTAAACCCTCTAATATCTCACTAACCTCTAGAGACGGACTATTTTGGAGAGGAAGTCAGGTTTTTGTACCAGAAGATATCAGAGTCGAGGTCTTGAAACTTTGCCATGATCATCCATTAGCAGGCCACTTTGGAGTTAATAAAACTCTTGAATTAATACGACGCACATTCTGGTGGCCCAATCTGGAGGACTTCTGTAGGTCATACATCAATTCTTGTCCTATATGCAACCGAAATAAAACACCCCGAAAACAAGCTTGGGGTTTACTAAAACCATTACCAGTACCCAACCGACCATGGGAAATGATCGCAATGGATTTCATTGTTGAACTTCCTCGTTCCGAGGGATGTACGGCGATCTTTGTTGTTGTGGATCGTTTCACCAAAATGGCCCATTTCTTGCCCCTGAAAAACACGCCTTCTGCAGCGCAGACGGCCCGCGTGTTTATCAAGGAGATTATCAGATTGCATGGAGTACCTTCTAATATCGTCTCTGACAGAGGGGTTCAGTTTACTTCCCGATTCTGGAGAGCTCTCTGCGAAACACTACAAATTCAACTGTCCTTGTCCTCTGCCTATCATCCTCAGTCCAATGGACAAACGGAAAGGACGAATCAAACATTAGAGCAATATATTAGATGTTTCACAACCTTCTCCCAAGACGATTGGGTCTCCCTGCTACCTTTGGCAGAATTTGCATACAACAATGCCAATCATTCAGCTACTGGGCAATCTCCTTTCTTTGCTAATTATGGGTTCAATTTAACATTTTTGCCAGATTTCTTTTCAGAGTCACCAGTTCCAGCCGTACAAAGTACTATGGACTTTCTCAGACGCAACAATCAACTTTTGCACGACGCAATTACCAAGGCTCAGGCGGAGAGCAAATTTTTTTTCGATAAGAGAAGGGGTGACTTGGATCTAAAACCGGACGATCAGGTATGGCTATCTTCAAATAACCTCAGATTACCTTGTCCGTCTAAAAAGCTAGCACCTAAGTTTTTGGGTCCTTTTCCAGTCAAAAGAAAAATTAATGTAGCCTCTTATGAACTGTTTTTGCCTGACACCCTAAAGATACATCCTGTGTTTCACGTCTCTTTGCTCAAGCCTGCAGTTGCCGATCCTTTTCCCAACAGAGGGTCTAAACCTCCAGAACCCATTCATGTGGACGGATGGGAAGAATACGTGGTAGAAGCCATATTGGACTGTCGGAAGCGACAAGGCCAGAATCAGTTCCTAGTCAAATGGAAGGGGTACGGCCCAGAGGATAATTCTTGGGAGCCAGAAGGTAATATACATGCCAAGAGGTTGTTACATGCTTTTTTCCTTGCTCATCCTGACAAAGAAGCCCGACTGGGCATCCGGAGGCTGCCCCTTGGGGGGGGGGGGGGCAATGTCATGGATCTGCCACTTAAGGGTTAATGGTGCAGACTGATTTCAGTGATTAACAGCAGGCTGCCCTATTTAAACACTTCAGCAGCACAGGGTCTTTGCTGCCTGATCTGAAGTTCTGACGTGGATCCTATCTGAGACCTGTTTGCTATCTGAAACCTGATTTGAACACTGAACTTGGCTTGTTTTGACTACTCTACCTGAAACCTGATTTGAACACCGAACCCGGCTTGTCTGACTCCTCTCATCTCTCCTATCCTGACCCGGCTCCGTTTGACCATCCGCCTGCTTGACTTCACTGCTGCCAGATCCACCTGCTTGTTTACCGACCATTCTTCAGTCATCTTTCTGCACGATCACCTGTTATGACCCGGCTTGTTTGACCCTGCTTTCCCGGTATACCTGAACTATTACTAACTTGTGCCGCTGTAGTCGCAGCTTCTGTGCGGGTCGCTGACCCATCCTACCTGAACTGTTACCAACTTGTGCCGCTGTAGTCGCAGCTTCTGTGCGGGTCGCTGACCCATCCTCCGCTGTACGTTCAGCATCTACTTGCCAGAGGTATTCGTCCACCTGCTTCTACACATCACCACCGGGCACTCCTACCCCTCTGTGCTCCGAGCCCGCTGTCCCATATCCAGTGGCTCGCGAACCAGAGTCGTAAGAGAGGCTACCCTGCATCAGACTCTACACACCAGGTACGTTACATCATGTCACTATATCCTTGCTTCCTTTCCTTTCCTCCCCTCCCCATCCAAGTTTTTTATAAGGTTCAGTTGCTGGTCCTCAGGACTGAGGACTTTGTTTTTTTTTCAGACACTGAGGACAGTGTCCTGTTAAAGCAGGGGGAGTATGTAGCGCCCTTCTCCTGATGACAGACCCTATGTCAAATTTAGAGGGTGTCTGAGCTGATAATTAGCTGAGACTTTGTTAATTAAGGCTAAATCAGCCTCTGTTCCGGCGATGGCTGTGCATGGAGGTACGTATTTCCCTTTGTTTGCCTGTAGGTGGTGATGCCACCACAGGCCAATGTTGGAACTAAGGCAAGCCATGGTGTATTGGGTGTCTTTCCCTGGGACCAGCCCAGTGGGAGTGGTCTCCCCGCTGGGCATGCTAGGGAAGGATACTTAAGGGGCAGACGCCATTTTACGGGGCCTTTAGCCTCGTGGCCATCCTGGCACGAGGTATGTGTTGTGTGATTTTTTAGCCACAGGACCATGCTGGCCCGAGGCTGCATTTCTGCCTGGTAGGCCCAGTTGTCCTGACTGGGCCCTATGCTTTGGAGGTGATCCTGTGCTGTTTGTCCTGCGGGAGGAAGCCACTCAATGGAGGAAAACAGGGGAGAACCTGGTACTTTGGGAGAGACCTGGTAACTTATTGAAGGATGCACTGTAGCCTACAATACCTTACAGTGTGCTGGGTTGGCTTAAAGGCTCTAGAACTGTAAGGCTGGATCTCCGGGTACCAAATCCTGTGGCAGAGGATTCTGGAATCTCTCATCTGAACTTGCAGCCAGTCTGCGGCAGAGACTGAGATTATTCTTGTCCGCAGTGGCGTAGTGTGGGGGGTGCCAGGGGGGCCACCACCCCGGGCGCAAAATTTAGAGGGGCGCTGTCACAAGTGTGGAGAGGAGGGAGCACCAACAACAGATGGAGCCGAAAAAGGGTTAATACTACCCACAATGCACCTCTGCAGAGGCGCA